>NC_047526.1:11426932-11613914 GCF_902827115.2 Pseudochaenichthys georgianus
TCAGAAAGTGTGAGGAGTAGAAAGGGAGGAAGTGGAGGGGGGGGGGGGATCAAAGACACGCTGCCGAGCGTTTCCCATCGCGGCGGAGAGAGTCGGATGGAGCAGCAGCACAGCAGCTATACACATTTCTATATTTAGCCCAGTCCTTCTCCAGCCTATCAGGCGCTGTTAGGCAGAGTTATCGGCTGTGGTAGGGAAAAAGTGAAAAGACGGGGGTGGATAGGTAGACACAGAGAAGAGAGACATAACCAGAGTTGTTTTTCTCTGTTGCCATGGTGACACTTCGAGTGGAGATGCTGCGAATTGACAGTTGTCACGGCACAGCAGGTTGCCAGGGGTGACATCTGTCAGTCAATCGCGTAGAGTGAGGGGACAGATCGGCCGATGATCACCTTGGATTAGAGGAAGATCGCACAACACGGCCCAGCGAGGGCATATCTGGATTGAATCTGTGTATGTGTGTGTTCATGCTTTTAGACTTGAAACCTTTTTCTACCCCTGTCGGGACCTTTTTGTCCGAATTTGTGTGCATGCAAATGTAGGTTTTTCTTTCTGCGTGTCGGCGTGGTACATCCTATCGAGGGTGTGTATTTGTGTCCAGATTCTGAAACGTGTGCACACAGGGCGAGGGTCCTTCTTCCCACAGCTGTCCCTACTGCTAGAGGACAATCAAGGTTCTTGCTGTGAGCCTTCTGAGCGGGGTGTGTGTTACTCGGACCCCGTCCCCGTCAATAACCACTCTTCCTCTGCTGACGAGAACACAAATGCTCTTATGTTGGGAGAATGTTGATGATTAGGAATGTAGAAGTTGTTCTTTCCTTTTTTTCTGGCAGATGTCTTAATTGTGAGGATGTGGTCATGGACAGGTTAAAGTTTATTCAGCACGCCTACCTTGGATATGTTCCTGTTATAGCGATGTCAAAGCGCTATTAGACCTTTACCAGGGTTCACATGTTATGACAGCAACCTTCGTATAATGTCAATACTTTCCTGGTACGCTTGTAATTAGAGGGTAGTTGTACAAGGCAAGATTTCCTCAACCAATGAAGCACTAAATGTGCCGTTCCAGCCGGAACTGGGTATAGAGCCCCAGAGAAAAACGATGATGTATACTTTCCCCCTCAGATCTGCCTAATTGGGAATGTGGTCAAAATCTTGTTGCGTGTCTCCACCATTTGGCCTTTAAGAAAAAGTCTTCATGTGAGAAAGCTAAATGAATTTCACAAGCTGACCTCGTTTCTTTTTTCCTCTTTTTCTCTTTCCCTCTGTCCTACCCTTTTCCCTCTCTCCAGGAGTGAGCCCTGGGCTGGATGGGACCCACCATGCCCCCCAGTAAGAAGGCCCAAAGCCCCAGTAGTGGCGCCAGTGCCTCGCAGGGTATGACCCCGCCGTACCGACAAGGGGACGCCGCCACGGCAGCATCCGAGGCCGAGGCAGCCGACCTCTCGCTGTCCCTGTCCGCCTCCTTCTCCAAGGCCGAGGACGAGGAGCTCACCAGCCTCTCCTGGCTCCACGAGAGCACCGACCTCCTCAACAGCTTCAGCCACTCGGGGCTTCGTAGCGTCTCCCCCCTGCAGGACCCCGACGGTCAGCACTCGCGCTCGCCCTCCTCCTCGTCTCCTTCCCTGGAAGACGCTTTGCTCGGCGACGCACATTCGGCGTACGACTTGGCGGCGGGAGCCAACAGAAAACCGCCGTACTCCTTCAGCTGCCTGATCTTCATGGCCATCGAGGACGCGCCAAACAAGCGGCTGCCGGTGAAGGATATCTACGGCTGGATCCTGGAGCACTTCCCTTACTTTGCAAGCGCCCCCACAGGCTGGAAGAACTCAGTGCGCCACAATCTGTCGCTCAACAAGTGCTTCAAGAAGGTGGACAAAGACCGGAGCCAGGTAAACACATCTGCAGTTGTGTGGAGAAATGTTGGATAATTTTCGCTCAAATGTAGGCTTTCACATGATACGCAACTTGTTCTTTGGTCACTGCGAGGTTGGGCGCAGAGCCTTGTTGTGAAAACAGTTGGTAAATGTTTGTTTCTATTGTTACGTACATAGTTTGTGATGCTTTAAACATCTGTCAAAAGATCAGAGGACATTGAGGTCAAGGTTGAAAGGATAAGGGTTGGCATTAGTGTTGGGTCACGGCAATGGCAGTGCAGAGCCGTTTTATGCCTTTAGGTATGGGTATTAACGTGTACTTTTTAGTTACCAAACAAAGTACTCGAGGTCCTAAAATGTATTCATCAAAAATATGATCCCGTAGAAGATTTGAGAAAATAGATGGTAACAATTTCTATCTTTGTCTACACAAGGGGTGTATCTTTTATTTACACAGCAAAACAAATCAAGAAACCACCATTGGAAAATGTTTCTCTCAACACTTATGTAGCCTGTTTCTGTGTTAGTGTGAAGGTAAAACTAAACGGAAAAGGCACGTAAGGGTATTGCTTGTGTTTAACCACGAATAATGGTCAATTATGTTCTGAAAGTCCTCGACAATTACTTTTTTTTAAATATATTTTCTGACCTTATCGGAAAAAATTGCCGATTTGCAAAAGCTTTTGTATGACAGCCGTATACAAGAATCGATTGATTATTAAAGCTTGTTTGGTTAGATTGATAATGCGTTTGTAGCAACAGCAAAACAAGTTGTTGTTTAAGGATCAAGGGTTGATCCCGAAACAGCCACGGTGACATAATAACCGTCTTAAAAACATATAAATAAAACCTGTGACCTAAATCCGTCCCCTTAAGGTAAAGGGCAGAATTAATGCTCCTCATTTTTACATCTTATCTGCTGGAGTCGATGTTAACTTTGTGATTCAGTCACACTTGAATTCCAAAATGTTCTCTGCCAAATGTGCATCATAATTTCTGAGCGCTCGGCCAAAGATTGTCAAAGCAGTTCTGTATTGTGTAAACATTTCAAAAGATAGCGAGTACAGGACTGAGCAGCAGCTAAGCTAACGCTAACTGAGCAGCAAATGTAGAACACTCCTCACTATACAAGGCCACTTTTGATGTGAAAGTATTTAATTATTACCCAGTTACAAGTATCCAGGTAAT
The DNA here is from genome assembly GCF_902827115.2 of Pseudochaenichthys georgianus. NCBI lineage: Eukaryota > Metazoa > Chordata > Actinopteri > Perciformes > Channichthyidae > Pseudochaenichthys > Pseudochaenichthys georgianus. The sequence continues at coordinate 11,429,998 of NC_047526.1, forward strand.
TAAGTTATTATCTCAAACACTATATGAGCTATTTGATCTGTCTTCTAAATGGACTCTTTGAAGATGACTTCCAAGTCAAATATGAAATTAAATACCGATAGCATATTTGTCAGTGGCACCATTAGGCCATCTTGGAACAAAGGATGTGGTCAACAATATTAAATCTTAGGTTTTAAAGGTCCCCTATTATACTGTTTTTCATCAATATATTATAGATCTCAGATATATACAAAACATGTCTCATACCAACAGATCATTGCAGCATTACCCATAATCCCCTCTGTTTCGGCCCTGTTTCCAAAGTGCTGATTCTCTGTCTGTTACTTTAGATGAAAATAAGGTGCCACGCCCCTCTGAGAGAGATTTGGTTAAAAAGAACACAATGGTGCTCTAGGAGGAGATTCAGGTGATAAGGTGGGGGGGGGGGGGGTTACCTTGGTTGGTTATTGGTTAATGGTTACACAAGCCAAAACATCGTTATGACATCATAAAGTGGCCAAAATCTGAAACATTCAGAATGTCTTTACACAGAGGGGACATGTTTGGATGTATAAAATACATGAAAAAGTGGATTTTGCATAATAGGTGACCATTTTAAAGGGTTGCTTTTTGGGGTTTTCCCTTTCTTGTACTGTGTCATATAGGTTTTTGTGCATGTAAATGGTCTGCAAAGGCTAAAATCCCCAGCCGGCCAGCGACTGTAACCAATCAGAGCAGACTGGGCCCTGGTTTCAGACAGAGGGTGAAAAGAGGTGCTGCAGCACAAGCAGTATGAGAAAAAATAAAGAGCTTTTTGAACATTAAAGCATCTTAACACGTCACAGAATACAAATATGCATCTGAAATTAGCATAACATTCCCTTTAATTAAATTAAATTTAATTAAAACATCAATATAAATTATTTCTAATTAAATATGCCTAATATTGATTCATTTGTTATTTAATTGTTATTGTGTAGGGTTTTTTATTTTATTGTGAAAATTCATTTTTGATAGTCCGTCCTCAAATATAGAACATTTCAAATTGCCCCAATTCAAACCAAAGCAGGGATACTTTTGAAAAATTGCTTTTCATTTATCATATTTTCAACATTATTGAAATATGCCATATGGTAAATACCTCCCATTAGTCACTCTATCATGTGTGCGTATAAGTTCTTTCACAGCCAGACAGTTATCAGCGGTTTGCAGGCATATCCATATTACATAATATAATATTACATATAACATATTCTGTATTTTGTCTACAGCTGTACCAGATTCGGCCTTATCAATAGTTGATGATCTCTGCTTTCATAGTTCTCTTTCCCTCAGACGTTGTGCGCTCCCCCAGTGGGAACAGCGTTTCACTTTTGATTTAAGTCTTGATACAGTCTTTTATACCGGCTCCCCTATCCATATTTTCCCTCCATTAAATACTCCGGGTAAACGTGGAATTAATCCCTCACTCAATTAGTGCAAAATGAATACTGGGGGATTTAATAACACAGATGCCAGCAGACTTTAGATGTCCTCTTGCCCGGGGGTGTTGGGGGTTTGTGGGGGGGAGACAAACAGCGAGGATCAATGCTGGCTTTGCTAGTTTAGCTGATTGAGATTATACCGGAGGATATGAGAGCTCTTTATGCCTTGACCAGCGTGTGAACCTAAAGTGTGTGTGTGTGTGTGTGTGTGTGTGTGTGTGTGTGTGTGTGTGTGTGTGTGTGTGTGTGTGTGTGTGTGTGTGTGTGTGTGTGTGTGTGTGTGTGTGTGTGTGTGTGTGTGTGTGTGTGTGTGTGTGTGTGTGTGTGTGGGTGTGTGGTGTGTGTGTGTGTGTGTGTGTGTGTGTGTGTGTGTGTGTGTGTGGGTGTGTGTGTGTGTGTGTGTGTGTGTGTGTGTGTGTGTGTGTGTGTGTGTGTGTGTGTGTGTGTGTGTGTGTGTGTGTGAAAAAATAAATAGTTGTGTGAACACACCCTCACACTATGCTGTCATCTGGCCCTTGACTACAACGCTGCAGAGTTTCTCTTGTATACATATCGCCATAGTAACTAGGTTGCAGTTGACATAAAAGTATGCTGTTGCTGTAGCAACGGGAAAACTGATTTGGCTTTACTGACTTGTGTGTGTGTGTGTGTGTGTGTGTGTGTGTGTGTGTGTGTGTGTGTGTGTGTGTGTGTGTGTGTGTGTGTGTGTGTGTGTGTGTGTGTGTGTGTGTGTGTGTGTGTGTGTGTGTGTGTGTGTGTGTGTGTGTGTGTGTGTGTGTGTGTGTGTGTGTGTGTGTGTGTGTGTGTGTGTGTGTGTGTGTGTGTGTGTGTGTGTGTGTGTGTGTGTGTGTGCGCGCGTGTGCAAGTGTATATGAGCTTTAGATGGACACTGAGGTGCTGAGTGGGGGAGAATTAGTGCATGTCCTCATTCTGTGTTATATGCATTTATGTACGTGTGTGTATGTGTGTGTGTGTGCAGCAGCTTGTGTAGAGGTGATTTTGGCAAGGACAGCCTGTCTTGTCTTCCTGTCGCTGCACACCGTTTAAGACAGACAGCATGCTAATTAACCCTTCAAACCTATTCCCCTTTTTCTCTCTCTTGCACACACACACACACACACACACACAATCTCAAGCATGCATGAATGCTCAAAAAGGACTCACACACACATGCACGGTGTGGAAATGAGGGCACATCTCTGCAGACTCCTACTCTACCTGCCAAGTGCCGTGCTTTATCTGAAGCTGCAATTACAGAATCTCTGTAATTTCAGTCAGACTCTGCCATTCAAAGCTTTTTACTTAGAATATCATGTGCATGCGTCTTCTTCTCCACCCAACCCCCCCGGCTCTGGCTTGTTCCTTTACCTGTTTATGTCTATTTGATTTGAGCGTGCAATTACGGCGTCTGACGTTTTTTTATGTTGGATTATGTGTAGCTCAAGTTATCGTCGTGAGTGATAGATATAGACACACACACAGAAAGAGGTGGAAGCAGGGAGACGGCAAACGCACCAAATCATATTTCCATCAATTTACAGAGGTGGAGATTAATATGACAGTGGCCTATTTGTTCCAGTCACTGTATTTCTGGGTCATATCCAGGCAGATGACAAGATGGGGGACTAGTTTAGAATAGGCTCACTGCTCAGTTCATGTGTGTGAGTGTGTGTGTGAGGGCAAAGTTGCAGGAGAGAGCGTGAGAGAGTGTGCGTTCTACGGTTGCCATGGCTTTGTTTACTAACAGGATTCTTCCCCCGTGCAGAATGACATGCCTTTAATGACAAGTGTTGTTGCCCTCAGACTTCTGGATCACTGCTGAAGATCAGTGTCGTAACAGCACAACACACACACACACACACACACACACACACACACTCGCAATGATATATTTCTCAAAGCCTCTTGTGAAATCAGAGGAGAGACAACAGGCGGTTTTGTAATCTAAGACTCGCTATGAAGTCTCTCGGTGCTACACTTAAGTGTGTCACCTCTAACTTAACCTTGCCCCGCTCACATGAGAGGCGCCCTTGATACTTTTTTGCGTTTTAACTGGCAGTGCTATGAACTGTAGCGTCTGGGGTGAACGTTGGTTCGTCTTTGCCTCAGGTGTTGTTTTTTGTAACGCTCATTCATCAGCAGGTCGCTGCAGCTGATGTATCTGCAAAAATGAATATCATTTTACTGTGTTTGCTCAAAATACACATGGTACATCTTCAGGTTAACTTTTTTGTTTGTTTTGAGTTGTTGAATGCATGCGGAAGAATACTTGCATATAATTAACAAAGACTCTAATGACAGGATCACAAAAAAATAAATATTAATGAATGAGACATTAGGCAAATGCTTGTGGGCTTTTCCGCCAGGGGTCGCTGTATACCTAAAACCGCCAACGGGTCAAATGTACCCGCTATTAGAATGTATTGATTTTCAAGGTACAATGTTCTTTTATTTATCATACTAGAATACAGGGTGAACAGTGAGTTTTGATCGCACATTGATGAAACTTATACCAATAGAATATGATATCTAGTGTGCAGATCATGAAGTATGAAATATCGCTAAAAGTGTCTCTATCTATCTATAACTATCTATATCTATCTGGCGCTGATGTGTATAAATGGCAATTATTTTGGCAATTTTTTCAATCTGACTTCATATTGAAGACTTGAATATTTTATTGAAAAAAAGTTACATACAATCAAGAAACAGCTGCGGGTAAAATGTACCCGTTGACGGTTCTAGTGTTAAAATAAATCTGTGTCAGCCATTTTCCATAAATCAAAACTGTTTCAATTCAAACTTGCATCTCGGGCAGGGATGAAATTAAATATCATAATATTTTTGCTGTGATCGTGTTGTCGCTTTGACAAAATGTTTACACAATGAGATTTTTATAAATAATCATTATTAGTGTGGACATAATGAGTGTGGACAGTCTAGTCAGTTCAGAAAATGACATCCCTTCACTGGTATGCAGTCTTTCAAAAAAGAGAAAGAAAAAACATTATCATAGTATTTTACATATTACAATTTGCTAAATCTAAGACGATATCCAGTTGTATAACATTATGCTGAAATAATATTGTTAGATTCGCTCAACCCACCATTTTTTAGGGATGAAATTATAAAAACGTAAGAGATATCCAGCTATAATGCTGCAACACTTTGGTTAGCTAGAAGCTACCATTTCTTTGTAGGCACATTTCTTTTGAGCTGCACTAATCAATATGTTGACAATAAAAAAAGTAATTTACTATTTTCAATATGAAAAGGAACACCCATGGGGACAAAATCACAGAGAGTCCACCTGATCTGGCATTTCTATCGAACTGTTTAGCACCTTTCAGCTTGTTGTTTTGGTTCAGTTTTAACATTTTCAGCTGCAGCAGGGTAGTTTAGTTTAGAGAAAGAGCTACGATTAACCCAGAATACGCTACCTGCCATGCTCCAAACTGCAAACAGAGAAGTCTTTGGAACATTTAGAAGCTAAAATGCCTTATTTCCCTTTTGGAAGAGGTGGGGACCAAAACAGAGATAAAAGGAAAAACTCAAAAGAAATGCTAATGTTGCATTGTGTGCTGGATTGGTACAGCCAATTGTTTGCTTACATGTTTGCCATATCAAATGTATGCAGAGTTTATATGTCAGACCTGTGTTCTTGTTCTGCCTTTTTAAGTAGCCAGAAAATCAGTTAATACTATTTTTGTAAGCTATCAATATTTACTGCCAGTTAGATTTACGATCTTCAACTATTGTCATTGTAAATCATGAGACGACAATATTTGTTGTCAAATACCATTTGTTCAGTGTAGCCGAAAGGAAACTATTTAAAAATCTATAAGACTGGTTGTTTCGACAGAAGTGTTTAATGGACGTGTAAACTATGCCACCATGACACGCTCGGGAGGCTCAGAAACCCAGAGGAGTTGACTGAAATTAATCGCTAAGTGACAACTTATCGTAGATGCTTTGGGAGTTAAATACATTGGATTTGGTCCAGTTTGTGCCTCTCATGTAATCAGTGTTTTTACATTAAAGACTTTTACATTTCTGATTATATTCCAGTTTTGGATTGAAGTTTATTTGACAAACATTGTGAGATCGGAACTGGACTATATGTTTTTGAGTGTCTTGGGAATTGTTACATACCGTCAGTGTTGGCAAATGAGCTGAAACATTTTTGGAAGTTTGCCTTGTGCTTTACTTTGAGGAAGACCTATATGTGTGACTGGATGGTCAAATCCAATGGAAAGACGGTCATGTATAAATACATACAGGAGAAGCACAAACTAGGGCAAATATAGCTTAAATTAGAACCACCTGGGTTTTGGTACATTGTGGAAGGAAAGTCAATCCGTAACACCTGTAGGACAAATGTCCACACATAACCCGCCCCGTTTTTCTATAAATATATAATTTTGTCCAACCATCGCGTAACTTTCCCTCTCAACTTTCCCGTTCACTCTTTGTTGTCAAATGGCCTTCGACAAGAACAGAAATGGCCTGTATTAAGCAACTTTATCAGAAGAAATCCCCCCCCCCTTATTCTTCTTCTTCTTGTCCCTCTTTCTGACTCGTCTTCTTCTTCTTCAAAAAGATCTCTCAGAACATTTGCTGTAATTCTCATCTCTCTCACGCTTTCCCAACAGACCTCAAATTGTTTTTGTTCAAATGTACTGAATATCCTAATTGGTGTTCAGACATGTATCTGGTCCACGCCATGTTATTAATCCTCTGTTTATCTGTTCCTGTTCAGTAAGTAAAGATGGATGCCAGCATCACAGTGGGTTAATATGGATTAAACACAGCCCGGGTTTGATGCTTTTACTCCGACTGTGGATGTCCATCATAGAAATTATAGGCAGCTGTAATACTTTAGATTGGTAGGGTAGGTTAAGTTATATTGCACATGGAAATGCACTGGACAACAAAGCCTCTTACGCTGATGCCTGGCGTGTTTCTCTGCACAGAGAGTGGCAGCTCCGAGCGCTCTGTGCATCATACATCTTTTTTAATCTCATTTCAGTGCGGAGTGGAAAACAAAATTTACTTTCTCCTCTCGTAATAGCCAATATGAACCGTTTAAATGGGTCTCTACAGTATATGGATGCCAGTTCTGATTATGATGAAACTATTTTAAGCTGTAGTTTTGCTGGTGGGAGGTAAAGCGGTTGATTGAGGAGATGTGTTTTCATATTATCATCAAATAGGACAAAACCAACAATGAATCTATCTCTCGATACTGACTTTCATATTATGTCTATGGCACTGAGCCTGAAGCCCATTAGTTCCAGGTGAAAAATACAAAGTAACATTTTACAAAAAGTGTTGTTGCTAGCAAACATGTTTGGATCCTTTTTCAGCTGTGAAATAATACAGCTTTGGTGCTTATTGATTATATACAGCACAATAGCAGTGTTTGTGGGGTTGACAAAACTAGACTACAATGCAGTGGTCATTGTAATAAAGCAACACACCAATCTGTGCAACAGTGTGGCTTATTGATAGCACAGCAAAACCTGTAAGTAGCATTCATTTTTAAAGTTTTACTCAAGAACAATATGGATTCTTTAAAGGAGTTCGACATTTTGGGGAATATGCTTATTAGTGTTTTTGCTGAGAGGTGGATGATAATGCCATTGTTACCATTACAAATAAAAATGAACAACTGCTGTTACACAGTTAGCATTGCCTAGCCTAAAACATGGAATCTCCGGAAAGCATGCTAGCAAGACTCTTAAATGTGTAAACACTAATTCAGTTCAGTAATGTGTTTTTGTTTTTGTTGTCTTAATATTAATTAAAAAACCCAAAAGTCTAGTTATTGTTTTTGTATGCATTAAAAAATAGATATATATAATGTGTTAATTGATAAGCTTTAGTTTACCCCGTTTCAATCTTTATGCTAAGTTAAGCTAACTAGCATTAGCTTCATACTGTATGTAGCGTACAGTAGTATCAATCTTCTCATATAACTCGGCAAGAAAGTGTATTTTCAAAAATGGCAAACCAGTCCTTCAGCTCATTAAACTATACAATAAAGTACTTGCTAAATTCACAAAATATAGTTAGTGATAATATGAACATTTTATTTATTTATTATATATTTCTGTGAATTGTGTTTTCTGAAATGAACCGACCTTACAAATTTCAAGCAATGATATACATTTTGATGTGGGGTGAATGTATATGTGAGAAGATAATGGTGCAGATAGGAATGCAGTAGCAGTAGTGTAGTGTTACTAGCGGGGTCAGTGGCAGCAGGACTTTTTAATATCTCCCATTTCCATTGGGGACCAGCCCCCACAGCTTATATAACACAGGAAACAGATGTTGGCAACACACAATCACTCTCTCTCTCTCCACCTCTCCCCCTCCGCCTTTGTCTCCTCTTTCTTCCCCTTTTGTCTTTTACTCACACTATGACGTGTCCAAAGCAGTAGCCTATGTGTTTTCTCCATCACGAAAATATCTGTACATTTGCTCAGGATTGTGCAGATTTATAACACCAACGCGTTTCAAAATGTCCTGCTTTCTTGATTGTAACTACTACTTACTTGTGTAGTGACACAGATACATATAATTAGGTTGAGTTTAAGTTTAATATCGCTTAAACTTATGATTTGAAGATTAATGCTGTGCCGGTTTCACACTGTGTGAGATATTTCTTGAAGTAGGGGTTTCGAGTTGTGGATTATTTGTTGTGTAATCCTGCTCTTTATCTGCAAATGGTAGAGAGATGTGACTATTTTCCAGCATGCACAAAAAAACCTATCATCCAGAAAATAGTGCCCGTAGCTGAGGAGTGAAAGCAGCTGGGATCAGAGGATGGAGGGAGGAAATAAACACAGTTTCAGGTCAAAGTGAAAACCAGGGTCCTCTATCACCTGCTGCAAGATACAAGAATAAAAAAAACTGTATCAAAGTTGAACCCCTCCGAAAACTTGAAACCAATCTCTGACCTGAAATACTTTTCGTGATAATCGATTTCGAGACATGCTGCCTTTACCCAACTTTGCGAATTTGCGAGAAAATGAAATGTCGCCTCCTCTCGTTTCCAAGCCCAGATGATGCCTGTTGCCAAGGCGACCACTATAACCCAGGTGACAGACCCTTCCTGTGAGCCGTACCCTATGATTGGCCTATCGACATGAGGGGGGTCTACACATCTCGCTTTATGATTGGCTGTCTGGTTGGCAGAGGAATGGGCCCCAGCAGACAGAGATTTTGCAGAAAGCATTGATTTAATCTGGCTGGCAAACTGCCACACACACACACACACACACACACACACACACACACACACACACACACATATATAAATATATATACACAAACTGCTGGAGGTGTGAGGGGAAATTTGGCCCAGTGGGGGTCACCTCTGTGGGAGCGAGTGTATGTGTGTGTAATATCATGCTCTCCAGGAGAGGCGTTGCTGGCAGTAATAGAAGCACTCCCAGGAGCACACCACGCTGGGTAATATCACACTCCCTAGGGAACTTGCCATACACACACTCACCCCTCTTCACACACACATACACACCAGGCAAAACACGGCACATATGGCCCGTGTTCAACACCGCTCACATACTAATGCAAAGATCTCAGCGGGGGGGAAACGAATCAACAGTGCGCACACATGCCATTAGCTCCTCGCGTTCTTACAAGGTCACATGGTGTAGTGAGAGGGAGCACAGGTCTGGCCGATTCACTGGACATCCTGGGATCAGGGGAAACGCAGAGAGACACTGACCACAGAGGCTCTGCATGCCAATAGAGAAAGGACAGTGTGTATTGTCCTATAGTATGGAGAGGAATGTATTAAACAAAAAAAGGCAGACATCTAAGGGAGGGAAATAAAGATGAAGATTCTTTTTGAATTTTGTGTAGACACTTTGTGTAGTGCCAAGCATTAAATAGTGCATCAGAGTAGAATTGGAATATGTTGATGTTGATAATACAATAATTTCTTTTAGAAAAAAGTCAAACTTTTAGTTAGTGAAAGGCATAAGAAAAATAATATTTCTTTAGTGATGAAAACATTTCTTATTTTGAAATTAAATTCTAAATGTCCAAAAATTATTCAGAGGAGAATTTATTTTATATCAAGAATAAAGTCAGAATGTGCTGAGTAAAGTCAAACTTTCATTTCTGCCAGACGTAAGAAGAAAAGAGTCAAAGAAAGGAACTTTTCCTTTGCTTTTTATATTTAGAAAATAAAGTCTGAACATTTGAGAATTCAAAAAAGTTTGAGATCGCAGAAAGATATATATTTTTTAATTAAATTCTAAATGTCAAAAATGTAACTTGACATTTAAAGATTAAAATCAAGTGTTTTGAGGATTATCAAAACACTAGTGTTTGTAAATACTAAAGTTCCAAATGTGTATCTTATATTTTATTTTTGGCACGCAAGTTTGTTTGTCCTTTGCAGTTAAACTGTCAGTTTTGTACTTTGTTTAATAAACAATATTTCAGGTTCTTTCGATTTAGAAGAACAGGTAGTGAGCACTTCCTGTCAAAAGTTGAATACAATACTTGAATAGAAGTCATTGTAACACATTAGTGCAGTTTACCTGGAGGTCGTGGCCTGTAATCGTATCAAATTGAGGACTTACAATTGGACATTTCTAAACAAAACGTTTCACTGTTAGCCCTGCTAATAAGAATAAAAGCAAATGTGTTTAATCTCTTCTGATTCCATTTTTTATTTAAACTTACATCTCTTTTTCTGGGGTCTTTGGGTCTGCAGTATATAAACAAATTAATGCAAACACCTTCTGAAACATTAGCCTCTATTTGAAGCTGCTTCTTTCTTAAGTTGTTATCGTCAAAACACATTTGATATAATGTTACAGAGGCTTTTTCTTATGTTCCTTCAGGGTGCAAACATTCCTTTCATCCCTTTTTAGACATCCGAGATGTATAGATTGTTGTTTATGGTGTGTTTAACTCGCTGCAGGGCATGTTAAAGATTTCACACATTATGAACTTGAAAAATGTAAATAATAACAACATTAATAGAAAAAGATAAGATCTGAGAAAATGTAAGGTTTGTTTTAAAATAGGTGAAATAAATCATTGGGAAGTCTCTATTTCTCCTATTTAGAACGTTGTTTCCTGTACTCGCCTACTAAGAGGCAGCTAAATAAACTTGAATTGTCACAAGATAATTAACATGATATTGAGGGAAAGCCTTAAAGACAACATCTGCTAATGTTTATTTTTCTTTAAATATTGTAGAACAATATATAATTTGGCAAATGTTTTCATGATTTACTAAAAAAATGTACCAAAGAAACAGTAACATGTCTTCGCAGAAATTGTGTCCCCCAATAGTCTAATGTAGGAGCTATGCTTTGGTAGAAAGTGGTTCCAAAGAAAACAGCTCACGATGAGGTCAGTGAATTATCCAGACTTAAACCCTTTCACACTTAACAAGCGACCTCATGTGTTTTAGGAATTACTCAACCACATTCACACAGGATAACATAACACGACCTACGCAATTATTAGTAGAAGCAGTAGGGGTGTCACAAGAAGCGATACTTTTGGTACGTAGTCGATCCATGGAACTCACACTATTTTTCCCCTGATTATGCTCTCTGAACATTATATCAGTGTTGAAAACGGCAGTAGGTGAGCTTGTTAACGTTAGCTGTTAGCCATTGTCTGTTAGCTAGTAGCTGTTAGTCGTTAGCTAGTAGCTGTTAGCCATAGTGATGGCGAGATGAAGCCTTATGAAGCTTTGAAGCTTTCCAGCCAATTGGTTCGCAAAAGGGTTCATCTCATGAGGCTTCATCATGGGCTTCATTTGAACACAAACCCCCTGTTGGTCAAAGTGTGTAAAACAGGCAGATTGGACATCTCAACAGTGTGCTCCATCTCATACCGAGTTCCCAATGAGTAAAGCCTTAGAATACCTCTAAACAACGAACATTAAATCATATTTTCATGTTAACAATATTGTATTTATTACAGTTTAATGATTGTGATTGAAAATCCTAAGGAGGCTGGTAAACATTGCAAAGAGGGATTTGTATTCCTTAATAATATTCGTAAACTTAACCATGTTGTAGCCGGAGAAAGGCTAAACCATATCAAAGAATACATTTATTAACTACATTATCTCATTTAGCTGTAGCTTTTATAAACAACAACAAATGTCATGAGTCAACTGCTTTCCAGCTGAGCTACAGCACACACACTAAAGCTCCCTGAAAACACTGCAACATATGTATTCCTGTATTTATTGATGTTTTTATTCCTACATTTATTTATGCTTGTATCTATTTATACTTATGACATGTTCCGACCTCTATATGAGTGAGGGTCTGAGCTCTCTTGATTCCATCGTGTCACCGGGCCCGGGTACAGGAGGAGTAATATGGTTCTTATTATACATCCATGGGTATTATGAGTGTTGTGGTTCAACGGTTCAACCGATCTGAATCGCTTCCTGAAGCAGTCACGTGGTATCGACAGGCAGCGAGGCTTCGTTTGTCATCGGTGACGTCACTGGCCCAAAACGATACAAGCCTCGGTACATGCTTCACAAAAAGCTTCGGGGATTACTCGACACACGCTCCGAAGCCTCGGCACAATACATAACATCACTAGTTAGCCATAAACTGTTAGCAGTTAGCTATTATCAGCCGCTAATTTAAAATGTTCCTGTTGACTAACATTTGAATGGAAAACTGTAGAGTTGCATTGGTATTGGTAACAATTACATACTTTCTATCCCTAATCCTGTGTGAATAGGATTTAACAATATTAATTATGAGCTTTTAAAATGTGGCAAAAACATCTCTTACAACTCTTAACCAGGGTTTAGTAAACTGAAATGAGCTGCATGGCAAGACACTACTAGAGATAAGTGAGTGTTTTTTTTATAATTTTAGTGACTGATCCTCTGATGTGGATAGCATTAAAGGTGTGTATCTGGCACATCTGACGTTTCCCTCTTAAAATATTTCTTGCAGTATTTGTGGAAATCAGAAGCCTGCCATCATGACACCTCCCCACCTTGTAGCCTGTACCCGTATCATATCACAGAGCACTACAAAGTGAGCTGAACATGAGCCAACATTTCATTTTATATTTAATTCCCCCCCCCCGGCAATTCTCAGCGTCTGCCGTACACAAACTCCATATTTCGCCACGTTCAGATGACAAGGCAGATGAAAGTGCAGAGATGGAGACAGGGGATGTATTTTCATCCAGATCTCTCCCTCCGCTATAATCTATAGGCTGGTTTCACTCAGATTGCGAGCCGACAGCTTCATTAGGTGAGGGGGAAAGCTGCTTTGATCTAAAAATACGAATCATCATCGCCTCTGGAGTGAAAAAAAGTTCAAGAGTTTCCCTTTTATTTTCCGAGGAAAGGCAGAGGATTGGAAAAATGTTGAGCACGGTGGTATTGAGGATGTGTTCATTTTCATTCCTCCGAGTGTTATGTTCATTTGGGAATATGGGAATAACTGCTGTGTGTGTGTACAGGTGGTTTGGTAAATAAGGCTCCGGACTTTGAGCTTGTGTTTGGGCTTTGGACTTGTTGGCTGACATCCGCGTGCCGCGCTGTGTTTGTGCTTTGAGGGGCCCACCGGCACTTCCAATAACGTCTCTCATCTCTCTTCCTTTCAGAGCATAGGCAAAGGCTCTCTGTGGTCCATAGATCCCGAGTACAGACACAACCTGATCCAGGCGCTGAAGAAGACGCCGTATCATCCTTACTCACCCGGCCTGGCCACCCCCTCCACCTCCCCACCCACCCTGCCTCTGACATGTCACCACAGGTAAGACGGATAAGCTGATTAGCTAATGAATTATTATGAAATATCTCTCTCCTCGTGAGTTTTGATTGGGTTAATTTGCGGTATTTATAGAGTTTTGGAACTAAATGCAACGGGAGTTTTTCATTGGGTTGTGGAATATTGCAGAAGTGGCAAACGCACGTGTACGATTACTTTTCATTAATAATCTCATTCAGAAAACCATTGACTTTGAGATGATGAAATCCAGAGGTGCTAAGATGCTAACTCATTCTAAGTTTATGAGTCACCTCCCACTCATAAGGCACTCATTTATTTTTATTTTATGCCATGCACAGGCATGTTGACTTAATCCACCACTGGAAAAAATATGTTGGTTTGACTTTAGAATCATAATGCCCTAATATAAATGAATTAGTAGGTAAAATATACAATTGAAATCAACTATAATAATTGATAAAGCTACAATTAACGTTAATAGAAGGGCACTCTAGTAAAGTACGATTAAGTGAATGACTCCGAAAAGGCCCTGCCCTTTTCAAAGTTTAAAGAAGTGAAAAATAAGTATCTGCCTGGGATTAAGTAATTTGCTCCCACATGTTATGGTTTCTTCCGTGGCCCATGCAACTACCTTCATCTCACTTGCATACATATCGAGCCAGTGCTTTTTCCATAACCCTGCTGACATACAGAGGATCAAATGGAACCCAAACGGAACCTTTGAAAAGAAACCGAATAAATGTCATCACCCTGGTGGCTCGCCAATTTCCTGTAAAGTTTGAAAGTTTTTCTTAGATTTTATCTTTATTTTTGGCATATGTTGGCACAGCAGCAAAGAGTTCAATAATGTAGTTAGTAGAAAAGTTCAGACAGCTATATCTGGGTACTTATGCATGTTTCTGTCCAGCATCATGCTCTATGGCGCCCAATGGTTCGCTGTTTGCATTCTATTCCCTTGTCTAGTATTTGTCACGTTCCCTGGCCCCAATCCATTTTATTCATGGCCTCCTCTAACTCCATCTCTACCATCCCCTCTTTATTTCTGTCACAGTACGCCACTGCAGCTGTGCTAGTATAACATTTTATGATGTGTTTTTAATTGTTTTAGGTCCCCTTATAGCAACTACAGACACTGTTAAATGTGTAATGCTTTCTTTTACGGACTCGCGACAGCAGGAGTTCTTTTTACTCATGGGCGACATTTTTGTTTTGATGAAACCGTTTAACAAACAGGGAGCTTTATATGGTCTGTCAGGGGGGCGTTGGTATGCCAGTGATCAATCCCACAAACATAGACCCACTTGTGAACAGGTCGCAGGTTGAAAAAAGTGATTTATGATTTTGTAGTGAATCAGATTTGGATTATCGAGTCAAGCCTCTAAGAAAAAAGTAAATTAAGTTATAAGGATTGAAAGAATAATCATTTACTCAATCAATCTCGATCAAAAGACTTAAACAAATGTAATAATCAGATATAAATTATTTTAAGTGTTAAAGGTCCCATGTCATGCTTTTCCGGTTCTTACCCGTCCCCTTGTTTGTTATGTAGCTTTTTCTGCATGTAAACGGTCTGCAGAGTCACAAACCCTCAAAGTACACCCTAGAGAGTAAAACTCTAACACAGGAAAGACCTGTCTGTGCTGCCCCAGAACGCCTCGTTGGAGATTTCCCATTTTCCATTGTTTACTTCTTGGGTATAGTGACATATTTGGGTATAGTAACGTCCGCGGAGCCGTTACGTTTGGACCAATCCGTGGACTTCCTCACACACACACACTCGGCGGGATGTTGCGAGGCTCGCTGCTGCGAGGAGCGGGACACTGTGAGCTGGCTCACTGGTGTGGGGTCGGCGAGACACTGTGGAACTCAGCCTGAGCACACACACAAACTCCCAGCCAGTCTGCGGGTGTGTGTGTGTTTCGGCTGGGTTTCGCTGTGTCTCGCTGTCTCGCAGACGGCCACTGGGCTCACAGGGAGGGGGGGGGCAGGAGCTCCAGCAAGCCGTTTAGGACAGAGAGTGAATACACATACTATACAGAGATGCTGTATGAGAAACCAATGTGAGTTTGGAACATTGCACAATATAAATCTATTTTAGTATACCTCGACCATGGAATTATGATCAGTAGAAATGACCGTGACATGGGGCCTTTAAAGTTTTTTTTAACTGTGGTTATTTGTTATAAATGGTATAGTTGTGCTTATTTGGTTTAATTCTTCATTTGTGTTTTTTTAATTGAAATGCTCGGAGAACTGTTTTCTTTTATTGTGTGTCAATACATTATAGCCATTTATTTAATATAAGTGGATCTGCAGAATCAAATCACTTCACGTCAAGCCTTTCTGAATCATAATCAAATGGAGAGAGCAGTCACATAAATCATATTAAATTAAATATTTTTGAGATTTCAACAGTTTTTTCTGATAAAACAAGCAGCTATTCATCACTGTTTAATCATATATTTCCCCTGATGTATTTGCTTTAAAAGACTGAACGACGGATAAATAAACATTCTATGCATAAATCAAGAATATAAAAATAATCGGTGTTTGCAGCTGTACTGCATAGAGAACATAAAACACATGCACTCCTCCACCTCTCTCCTTCTCTCTCCACCCACCTGCCCCAGGCATTATACATCTGACCCGCCCCATCCTTTCCTTAAATCTTTTTGCACGCTCTTTTCATGCAGCTACACTTCTTCCATCCCTCCTCCTATCTCCTTCCCCCTCAGGCTCTTCACAGGTAAAAAACGCTGCTTGCCTTTTTTCCTCTCTCTGCATGTTCACTAGTTCCCTCCCTCGCCCTCTCCCCGGCATATCCTGTCCATCCCTCCTTTCCTCCGGCTCCTCCGTTCCGCTGCTCTCCCTCTCTTGTCTCCCTTTCTTTTAATGTCCCACACACACACCCTCTCGCTCATCCTCAGGCATACATTACAGCTGGTGGGGAACCCGGCGCTCCGTCTTCTTTATTTATCCCTGCTGTGATTTATCCCTTCTCTCCCTCCGCTCTTTTCACTCGATCTGCACCACTTTATCATTCAATTAAATCCTCCTTTGTCTACATCCACTTCACTCTCACGCCCCGCACACCTCTCCGCAGCATCAGCATCCACCTGTGTTGTTTCCCTCTGCTGACCTCTCCTCCAGCCTCCACCCTCTCCCTTCGCTAACTTCTCCATTTCCAGCTCCCCTGCCCATCCCCGTGGACATGTCAGCAAGAGGTACTATTAGTTGTCTTTTTTCCCTTTCTTCCGCTTTCTCTCTTTTCTCTCTCTCCGCATACCCGACCACCTCCTCCCCCCCACCACCACCACCACCACCCCGCTCCCCAGTTGATCCGGGCAGGTTGGATTGCAGAGCCAGCGGACTGTGTAAGACAGAATAATTGGTTCACCATAAAATGTAAAAGTGTCATTTTGAACAATGAGGTATGGGGAAGTGGAACAAATTGGAGGCCGGATTCGGAACATGAGGAGGAAGGGGGGCGGGGGTGTGGAGTGAGGAGAGGTTGGGAGTATGGAGGGGAGAGAGGGGAGCTTGTTCATTTGCATTGTGACACAGTGGGGAATGAGAGAGCAAGTGAGGAGAGTCCATTTCTTGGATCGAGGCTCCTGGTGATGTAGCACCTGAGCGATCAATTCATCTGACAAATATATTCCTGATTAATCGAGTGGTGCAATGGAGACGGATTTGGGAGGCCGACGCCAAGTAGGCCTTGCAAGGGTTCCCGTCGACAAGAAACTATGGGATTGAGTTGAAGCGTAAATGCGATTGCTAGAATTATAGAGCTAACGTAATGCTTTAAACGAACTACGTCAACAGCCACTTGTTGGCAACCGCCGATTTTAAGTCACATATGTTATGGAGTACAACAAAATGTAAAAAATCTCATAAACATGAATTAACCTGAGACCTTATTTTGAGAATCGAGACAAGGGGATTTGGAGACAAGGGGAAGTGATACAATGGGAAATAAAACCACTCAATTGTTTGGTCTGTAAAATGCCATAAAACAAGGGGACATTACTAGTTTCACTAGCCTAAGGTAACATCTCGTGCTGTTAGCAATGTGTGTTTGAAGTCAGGGAGAAGTTCCTGGAATTTATCAGTGAATGGGTTTTTTTGGGGGGCGAAACATGAAGATCTTATTTTGATAATCCAATGAACAACTATTTAAAAACATACATTGGCTTCAAGACAAGGGAACCTGGAAGTGCTACAATGCCAACTCATTCCTGGGATGAGGACTAATTCCTGCACCACTCTATCTCTTTAAAATACCATAAAAAAGACCACATCTGTTTTGCTAGTCACAGCTCGTCATATACCCACCATTTGTTTTCTCCGACAAAAGTCTCACTACAATTGGGGTAATAATTTGACTGAATCAAATGTAACTAAATATTTACTTTGAAGGCTTCTAAATGTCTCACCTGTTATTGAATAACAGGCAGCTTTCAAGTCTCTGCAGGCCTCATCATATCATCCTTAAATGAATGGAAACCAGCGGCTGCCTGGAAAGTCAAATGGAAATCAATCTAGGAATTGATGGTGTGCTGTTGAAATTGGCCAACAGCGACTTAAAGCAGGCGCACAGCATGTACAGTATGCACAATTTGTTGCTAATGGGCTAAAACATGAACACCACTTGTCTGCTCCTTTAACCTCTCCATCGTCAGTAAAGCTGCTGGATCCACAGCGCCGCCGGGTCCCAAACATATTAAACACGTCGGCTGTGTTAGGAAACCGTGTGTAAGAGTAGGCCCCAGACATCTGTAAGCATTCCATTTGATGTACTGGCACAACAATGAAAAAGTGATTTATTTATCATAAGCACGACAAGCATGAAGAAGTGGTCGTTGGAAATCAAGATCTTAAGGCTGCCAAACAAGGCTGATTAAATATGTATAAAAATTCATTTGCACACATGTCTATAAAGTATATGCAGAGGTTGTAAAACAATAACTAAATAAAAGGTACAGCAGCTTATATAATGCTATCTTTGGTTTGTACGGCGTTCAAATACCGCACTTAATATAAATAATGTACAGTATTTTCTCACTTTAAAGCCACTTAAAGTAATACATTAAAGGGGAAATCAAGGTTTTATGGGCTAGGGATAATGAATATTACTCTTTAAAGTTATATTTAATAACTCGCAACAATAGGGGCAATGTCGACAACTGCTTATGCACTTTTGTTCACTTGAGACAACAAAGAAGTGCGTATTGCCTGGGGCCCGGAGATCACAGCTGTGGACAATGCGCATGCAAAGTAGGGATTTGACAACATGCAGACGTTTCATGAAAACTTTTTGTATGACACAAAAAGATTAACGGATGAAGGCCATGGGATACGACTGAACGCTTTGAAAACTTCTCTTTTAACTTTATCCCATATACTGTTCAGTGTGCCATACATTAAAATAGACAATTCAGTTAACATTCATACTCATGGCAAATCATTTAACAACCACAATGTTCAAATCTTTAACGTAACAATTTACTTTTAAAAGGTCATCACAGAAAACTTTGAGGTAAAAACGAATTATTTGTATAAAATTAGGCATGTATTATTGAGTCTTACAGTTTGAATTGTATTGAAAGTAGGGTATAAATGTAACAAATCACTAAATCAAATGTACTACCTATGAAAGATTTAATTTTTCAACTCTTTATTTATTGTTATATGTACTTTACTGTAATGCGAAACAAAGAAACACGCCTCATCAAATACCTTCAAGACAAAGCATTTTCTTTCTTTACTGTTTGTGGAAGATGAACCGTTTCCCTTTTTTACATATCTTTGACCGCAGAAGGTACAATCAATCTATCACAATATCTCTGAAGAGCTCTCACTCTGAAGAATATTATGTTATGAAGTGTAATGACGGTGTGGTTGCACCGTGTCAAGGACCGTCTCAAGCAGTTCTACGCACTCAGCAGTGGAAGATGGAGAGGGAGAGAGAGAGAGGGAGAGGGAGACTTATTTGTCCTCTACTCTTCGTGTGTGTGTGTGTGTGTGTGTGTGTGTGTGTGTGTGTGTGTGTGTGTGTGTGTGTGTGTGTGTGTGTGTGTGTGTGTGTGTGTGTGTGTGTGTGTGTGTGTGTGTGTGTGTGTGTGTGGTGTGTGTGTGTGTGTGTGTGTGTGTGTGTGTGTGTGTGTGTGTGTGTGTGTGTGGTGTGTGTGTGTGTGTGTGTGTGTGTGTGTGTGTGTGTGTGTGTGTGTGTGTGTGTGTGTGTGTGTGTGTGTGTGTGTGTGTGTGTGTGTGTGTGTGTGTGTGTGGGGCTGTGTGTGTGTGTGTGTGTGTGTGTGTGTGTGTGTGTGTGTGTGTGTGTGTGTGTGTGTGTGTGGGGCTGTGTGTGTGTGTGTGTGTGTGGTAGGTATCCTATGCATGCATTTACAAATGGGTGTCGTGGATGACACATGCAAGGCTGTTTGTGAGGAAGGGAGAAAGAGAGCATGCTGGGTAGGAGGTCAGCTCCATGGTGCATTCCTTCACACCCCTTCAGCATCTGGATGAGAAGGAGGGTGGGGAGGAGATGGAGGGAAGGGGGTTGGGGAGGAGCTTTCTCTCCCCCCCGCTGTTTCTTTATTTCTTTCTCTCACCCCCCTCATTGGAGAAATAATATAAAAAAAGACGTTATGGGTGGATAAGGGGGGGGTTTGCAGAACGAGCCACGAGTTTAGCCCCTCGCCCACTACATTAAATGCACAGGGTTGCCTTGGCAACGGGAACGCCGCCATGGCAACACATGTAGTGTAAGGCAGGTGCTGTCGCGCCGTGGAGCCATTTGGCGGGTGAGAGGAAAAGGGGGGGGGGGGGAGACGGCGAAAATAGGAAGAGTGAGAAAAGGGAGAGGGTGGGGTGGTAGGGAAAACAGACAGGCTGTTAGCGCAGGAAAAATATGTTATCGCCGTGGCAACCCAATGTGGCAACTCTCCATGGCAACAGCAGGTGGCTCAGGGCTGAAATTTGCGTTCGCTGCTTTTTGGTGTGTGTGTGTGTGTGTGTGTGTGTGTGTGTGTGTGTGTGTGTGTGTGTGTGTGTGTGTGTGTGTGTGTGTGTGTGTGTGTGTGTGTGTGTGTGTGTGTGTGTGTGTGTGTGTGTGTGTGTGTGTGTGTGTGTGTGTGTGTGTGTGTGTGTGTGTGTGTGTGTGTGTGTGTGTGTGTGTGTGTGTGTGTGTGTGTGTGTGTGTGTGTGTGTGTGTGTGTGTGTGTGTGTGTGTGTGTGTGTCCATCTCTCCCCTTGCATCTGGTGAGGTGAGAGCCACATCACAAGTGCAGACTTCCAAATCCTCTCATTCAGCAGCTTAGCCCAACATAAAACAGGACTCTCATTACAAAGGGAACTCTCCTGATGAGTGGGAACGAGTGGGCTGCTTTTTCTTTTTTCTCAGAGTTCACAGCGTCCCCAGGTGTTCCCTCCTGTTTGCTTTGCACGTGTTTGTGTGTGTACATATGACCAAGAGTTGTCAGACACACGATGATTTGAGAACAGCCTGTGAGAAAAAGAGAGGAGCAGTCAGACGTGTTGTCTAATGTGGAGCTAAAGACCACTCAACCTGGAAAAGCTCTTACACCCCCCCATTTCTCTCTTCCTCCTTTCCTCTATCCCTCCATCTTCCTCCTTTTAAAAATAATGGATCCACCAGCAGAACTGTATCCATTGTCTTCTCGTGTGTGTGTGTGTGTGTGTGTGTGTGTGTGTGTGTGTGTGTGTGTGTGTGTGTGTGTGTGTGTGTGTGTGTGTGTGTGTGGTGTGTGTGTGTGTGTGTGTGTGTGTGTGTGTGTGTGTGTGTGTGTGTGTGTGTGTGTGTGTGTGTGTGTGGTGTGTGTGTGTGTGTGTGTGTGTGTGTGTGGGTGGGTGTGGGTGTGTGGGTGTGTTGTGCAATCATTTTTCAATGTGAAAGTTCTGGGACTCAGCTCCCCTAAATATATCGTACACTATATGCTTATTATCTGCTCAGTTGCTTGCTAATAGACACAGAGGCAATGTTTAATCCTCTAGCAGAACAGGCTCTGTGTTGTAACTTATAATGTTTAGGGCGCAAAGCCATGACCTTGACCTGTTTTCACGTAAGCCCCAGTAATTGCGTTTTTTTATACACTATACATGACAGCTATGGCTCATGTTGCACTTCGGACAATTTGTGACATTTGAATAAAACAATTGGTATTTAACAAACCGTGTTTAATATGCTCAAAATGTATAGGATTACTCAAATCAATAAGAAAACGTCACATCACAGAATAATGTGTTTCGCCTCCATTAGCTAACGTTCCTGCGGATTGACATTGAGCGAATGGGGTGACGTCAGCTTGGCTCTCTCTGACTCTGCTGTGTGTGTGTGTGTGTGTGTGTGTGTGTGTGTGTGTGTGTGTGTGTGTGTGTGTGTGTGTGTGTGTGTGTGTGTGTGTGTGTGTGTGTGTGTGTGTGTGTGTGTGTGTGTGTGTGTGTGTGTGTGTGTGTGTGTGTGTGCTCGTATGAGTGAAGATGCCTCCGTGAGAAATGCCGTCATTACCTCCCTCATTAGTGGTGCAATGATCACCTAAAGTGAGTGCGTGTTCCTCGGCGCGTGTGTCTGTCTTAAACTCGCGACACGAGTGTTAAATGTGTGTGTGTGTTTTACACGAGGTTTTTTTTCCTTCTGTGTTCATGTGTGTGAATGGACTAGTGGCGGGCGGTGGGGGTTTGTCATGAGAAATTACCCCCATGGACTACAGCGGCGAGGCTGTAATTCTCCGAGGTAATCACAGGGAATAATGGCAACAGTGGGACACCCGGGAATCTAATCACTGTAATCAGAAGCTCTGGCTTATGGGCTCAGATTCCTGCCTTGCTATCTGCCTCGTGATGAAGCCCGCCGGGCTGCTTTGACTGCTGCAACATGATCAAATGGTTGACCAGTTTTATCTGTTTCTCTCCCCTCCCTGCCCTCCTTATCCCTTCTTCTTCTTTTCTAGTCCTCCATTGTGGTCGGGAAGTCCCCTCTTCAGAAAGAACGGAGGAGTTCTCCTACAAGGTACGGTTTCACCTCAAGTCTTGTACTGCACACGTGTGTGTGTGATCTCCTGCCTCTTCTGTTTTATTTCTTTCTCTCTCTGTCTGTCTCACCCTCTTCCTCCCTCCCTTCCCTTCCACTCTCTACGGATATGCCAACTCTCATCATCTCAATTCCAAATCCCTCTTTTTAGAAGCGCACCTTGAGAATACCGAGTGCTGAGTTCTGACACTTGGCTCGGCGCCAGAGGAGGAGAGCTTTTTTTCCGACTGAGGCGTGTCTGAAACTTAAAAAGAAGTGATGGAGACACAGCAAGTGAGGGAAAGAAAAGAAAGGGGGAGAAAACTGATTCAAATCAGCCAATCCCCTTGCCTCCTTTCCTCATTCAACACTTTTACTCCTGTACGCCTCCTTCTCCCTGTATTTCCCATTATTCCTCTCCTCCCCCCCCCCCTGCCTCCTCCCTGGTGGCTGGACGGCAGTTTAAATGGACATTCAATCCCAATCAGGGAGCACTCCAGGAGCTCACTGGGCTGCCGAGTTCTAAATGGAGGGGGAAATGGATACATTAGGCGTCTGTGGCGCGCCCTCCATCGCCGCTGATAATGGAGTAGTAATGGTCAAGGAGCCGAGGATAGTGAGGAGTGTCTGGAAACCTGGACTCCCTCTAGACGATGTGAGAGTGATGCGTCTGAGCGGGACAGAGAGAAAGATAGGCGGAGGGAGAGCACGGGGGAAACTTTTTTAAACGTGTTTTTGAAAGGGTGCGGAATGGCCGGGTGTGACATTCATAGGCAGCGAGGGGGAAGAAAGAAAGAAAGAAAGTTGTGTCAGACAGCCAGAGGCAAAGACAAGGAAAAAGATGAGGGGGGGGGGGGGGGGGCTGTCAGGAAGAGTTCGGGGCTGTTAGTGCCTCCGTTATTACTTCCATCTCCCGTTCCCAGAGCTCTCAGAGCCGGGGTGGGTGAGATGTGCCTCTCCCTGTGGCCTAGCAGCTGCGTCCTTAATCCTTACCATCCGCCCAGAGTTCATCATTCAGGAGCTCTAGATTATACAGGATCTCTCCCAAGTGTTTCTCTTTTATTCAAGTACCTGCTGTAATTTAAAAAAGAAGCCCTATGCGTTCATTTACAAACTTTATTAACCTGTCAACTGTAGAGGTGGGCTGTTTCCAAGTTAATAGAAACATTTTTCTAAATGTTTGATTGCAGCATATCAGCACAGCACAGCCGCTTTGAGTTCCTGCTTCTCTTGAGTCACATTTGAAAATGATACTCCTTTGAAACTAACAGAACAGGAAAGTCTGAATATTAAGGTTGGGCTTTGGTGCTTTTTGTTTTTGCAGCTAGATAGCAGTAGTTAATGTATTGTTAATACAAATAAGACCTTATAACAACAAATGTTTTGAACGGGCAGTTTTGAGAAGTACATTTGAATGTACTTACTAGAGTATTTCAGTATGCTCCTTTATGCATACGCCACTGTTATGAATTGATCTTGTAAGCATCATATTACTATACAATGCCTCAACGAGAGCAAGACAGAGGTCATCTTTTTTGGACTCCAACCTCTCTGGTTGATATTCTGGGCTCTCTCAATAAAAACATCCTCCCCTCCGTCATGAACCTTGGAGTGACCTTCACTAGCACTTATAAATTCGACAAGCCGGTCAGCACCGTAGTCAATTCCTGCTTTTTTTTTTTTAAATAAGACTATTGGCTAAGACCAAGTCGTTTTTTATCTTTTAAAGACCTAGAAAGGGTTATTAACGCCTTTGTTACCTCGAGACTGGATTACTGCAATGCTCTGTATGTGGGTATGGACCAGGCCTCAATAGACGCCTGCAGCTAGTTCAGAATGCAGCTGCACGTCTTCTGACTGGCCACAAAAAGCGTGCCCACATCACCCCTACACTGGCTTCCAATTTGGTTCCGAATTGATTTTAAAATCATTTTATTTGTTTTCAAAGCCCTAAATGGGCTGGATCCTGCCAATATAGCCGAACTCCTCCATCGCCACACCCCAGGCAGAGCCTTGCTGGCAGTGCCCAAGACCAGGGCACTGAGCCTTCGCAGCAGCTGGCCCCAGGCTCTGGAACACTCTGCCCCTCCATGTGAGGTCGGCCCAGACCCTAGGGGTTTTTAAATGAACACTAAAAACTAATTTCTTCTCCCTGGCCTTCTAGTCAGAGCGGAACATGACACCTGACTATTCCCTGTGTTTTTGTTTTTTATATTTATGTTGTAAATTATTGTCTTTTATTGTGATTGTAGTAATGTGTTTTTATTACATGTACAGCACTTTGGCTCGACCAAAAATCGCTTTTAAATGTGCTTTATAAATAAAACTTGATTTGATTTGATACAATACATTTTTCTACAAAAAGTCAAACTTCCCACAAGTTTTAAAATGTGCCAGTAGCCACAGTAGAATACTGCTTGGATGTTAATGCATCAGTAACAACAATCCAGTATTATACCTATGGCACAATTAATTTCACAATCAATCAAAGTTGTATCGCATTATGGATTAGTGCAAAATGCAGTTTGCACACTACACTGAAATAACTATTACATTGACTTTAATTAAACGTCAACATATTCCACTCGCTTGTATTAGGTTAGTTGAAAGCAAAATATTAAGTTGAACCTTATATTGTTTTATTTAAACGTAATATTATTGCTTTCAACGGACCTAATACAAGTATGTGGAATCTGTTGGCATAATACAGTTAATTAAAGTTAACGTTTCAGTTAAGGCAAAATATGTGAACATATTTGAATCACGTATTGAGGTGCTTTCGGCCTACAAACGATCCTCTTTGATAAAAAGTTAATTTTCTATCACTTTTTAAATGATAATGTCAATTATGTTTCAAATAGATTATTCCCTATATTATGCAAATCATATCGCAAATGCAGTCAATATCAATAAAAGAATCACAATTAGTCATTTTTCCAAGCCGTGCAACCCCCATTTAAACCATAACATGTAGGAAAGTACAGAGTCTAAATGAACTGAAATACCTACAAGAACCTTATATCTGCATTCAACTCTATGGCATTCAGGTCCAGTGCTACAGTTACTGGCAGATGAAAACACATCGTGAGGAGAAAACTCAACTTCACGGGTAAAATCATTTTCATTTTCCCTTTTAGATTTTCCAGGCACATTTGAGATATCAAAGGAGCCCAAATCAACTCAGCTCAAACAGGAGGTCAAATATTAGATTTTTTTTAAATAGGTTAGGGGAATAGACTCAGAAATCAAATGAAAGTGTTCCATAAATACTGGAAAATTGTATCAATAGAAAAAAAGAAGTTAACCAGTTGTGATGTAGTAGCAGGTTTCCTGCTGGCAGTGGTGGTCAGTAACTACGTACATTTACTCTAGTACTTAAATAACATTTTCAGCTACTGAGCATATTCATTTCCTTTTTTCCCTTTTAAGTTTCTTTATACGTCTAGTCCAGTGGTTCCCAAACGGTGTGCCGTGAGGCAAGTCCGGGTGTGCCGTGGGATTTTGTGACAACCATACGTTATTATTGCAATACTACATAAAAATAATTACTTTTGAATTTACTATATCAGTACTTTGTAGGTTTATATGTACGTAATCTGCGTGACTTGTGCGTCCACATCTCCACGTGCAGTGCTGCATAAACATGGCTGAGTCAGCGATAACTTTCGAGGGCTGGAGGTATGCCCATTATTTTGAGTTCATCCGAAGAATAGACAGGAATGTGACGGTGAGGTGCAAACTGTGTCCAGGCCAGCAGCTGTTATCCACTGCTGGAAACACCACGTCAAACACCTGCAAAGAACACATGCTAAGGTGAAGCTAACGCACACGTTATTTGTTGTTTGTTTATATCACGTAGTCTGTTCTTCTTCTCTGTCTTCCGGTTGTTGTCTGTTTTGAACAGACAACAGTTTTTATATATACAGTCTATGGTTTTGAATGACAAATACACACTACCGCCGCCTGCTGGTAAGGAAAATTATTGCCACTCACGCATGCGCAGTTCGTACGTGCTCGGCGAGTAAAGTAACGAGTAAAGTAACGAGTAAAGTAACGAGTAAAGTAACGAGTTACTTTATATAGATAGTAACGAAGTAGTATAATATATTACTTTTTTTAAAGTAATATGTAATATATTACATTTGTTTAGTAACGACCCCATCTCTGGAGTTGGCGTTCTCTACTCTGATTTACATGAAGAACAACAGGAGGTCACGGCTCTCTGTTGAACAGGACTTGCGAGTGGCCCTCTCCTCAGTGCCACCAAGGATTAAAAAAATCTGCGCACCCCAACAGGCACATGTATCTCACTAATTTGTAAGTCAGCAAAATATTTACAATAGCACATGTTTCACTGCTGATTGCTGAAATGTTACATTTATAATTTGTAGTGCAGGACCATGGACAATGCAGCTTCCTTGCATTGACAGTTCTCTGTGCTGAGTTTCCTTTGCCTCATTTTTAATGTTGTGACCTGTCTGGTTTAAATGAGTGTGTTGCTGCTTTGATGAAGCCTAATTTGATACAGTTTCAAATTAATTTCTGAAATATTTCGTTAATAAATATTTCATGAGTAATATAGTTGTCTTTGTCACATTTTATTTGGCATTAGTAAATAATTATGCACATTTACAGATATTTTACATGATATGAGTGATAACACGTGTTATAAGGGCTATTTTGCACAATAGGTGTGCCTTGAGATTTGTACTTGTCCTTTGGTGTGCCTTGGGCACAAAAAGTTTGGGAACCACTGGTCTAGTCCACTTTAATTTACACTACTAAGATTTAGAATAATGATACAAAATATAATCAACAAAACTAGTGTTTCTCTGTTTGCAAAATACTTCACTCTGGACAATGCAACATAAAGTGAGGAAAATCAGCGTATATATATATTTTTAGCTAAATCTAAACGGAGCAGATTAGAGGCGGGGATTCGTTGACAGATTAAAAAATAAATAAATCATTCAGTCCATTTTGGCTTCATGTGCCAACTTCATTTGAATGAACAAGGCACCCTTCCAATTAGTCCCTATATACAATACATCCATAGTTCAGCCTTATATGACCCATGTTTGTAACCCTGTTAAAAAGTTGTTTTACGTTAGCTTACTTAAGTGTTGCTTAATTAAGTGTTGCTTTTATTCCCCCCCCCCCCCCCCCATTCCCCTAAATCATTGCACATGTCAGTCAGCCTGCCTCTTAGACACTCAGCTGGAGTGTCAAAATTGATGAGCCAGTTAGCCCTCCAGCTAATCTGCAGCCAGTCAGTAGACATCCTGCCCTCAGACTGTACTCTGTTCAACACGGCAGATAAACAGGTGGGTGGGGGGGATGAGGGGGGTGTTTCACTGAGAGAGAGGCCACTTGTGTCTCTCTGCTGGGAGTGACCTTTGAACTTTAAACCGAGTGTGTTTGTGTGCCTGTCTGCTCCGCTCCTCTGCCGGCCTGAGAGGAGACTGCAGCCTCCAGGGCCATGTGGAACTAATTTAACAGGAGAGCAGAGAGGAGGGGGCGGGGGTTCTGAGGAAAACAGGCAGACGAAGACGTAGGAAGCAGACAGAAAGGCAGAGCAGCTGACCAGACATGGGAAGACAACCTAGAGGATATTTTCTCTCCAGGAAACAAAAAGACGGAGAAGCGGACAGACACCGCTCCTCTTCTGTATTTAAATTCCCTTCCCTCAGTGCGCCCCGCTTTCAGAGCCGAATGTTGTTGTTTTTCCTTGCTTTCAGCTTGTAAAATGTATAGCTCAATCTCAGTGAGTGAGGACGGTCTTTGCTACCCCCCCACGCCCCCCACATTTAGTTTGTCACCTCATCTCCTTAGCATATGTCCCAGGCTTTTCACCTGCGGGGCCCGGCGTTCATGACTCAGTAGGAAAGATGAGTCACCACTGTACATGGGATGGAAGCGAGATGGATGGAGGAGGAAGGGGAGGAAATCAACAGGAGGGGACGGAATTAGAAAGACAAAGAGAAGGGCTTTGCTGAGAAAAATCGAACGTGAGGAGGTGGAGATCTAAAACACGCACACAAGAGGAGAGTTGCTTGCGCTAGGTGTGTGTGTGTGTCTAGGGTAAACAGTGGCGCTCAGGAGTGTGTCGCTGAGCTATGAGAGGCCATGTCAAACAGAGCTCGGTATTTCCTTTCCCCCTTTTCTTTTCTCTCTGCTTCTCTCTATCACTTTCTCTGCTGATGCATGATCTACTACTCTGTGGCATGTGGAAGGGGAGCCGTTGCTATGGCAACCCAAAGCCTGACTGGAGCGAGGTGGGGAAGCAGGGGCGGGAGGCACATCAACCCGGGGAGACCTAATGCACTGTCCACACACATACACACACACACGGCCATGCAGCGAGTTATCAAGATTACAAAAGAGACTCTGTGCAGGGACCTACTTATAAGGTTATGGAGAGCAGAGCTGGAGATATCAGGGGCCGGGCCGCACTAACTGGAGTCAATAAGATTACTGTGGACACAGCCGGCCAGGGGAAAGGCTGAAAGGCTACAGCAACACACCGACTATAACAAACGACAAACACAACCGTCATATCTCATCCGCTCCGTTGGAAGAAATACACGTTGTGGGAGTGTTTTCCGGGGGCCCTCGCGGGACAACTTGTATGTTTTAATGAGCTTGCGGTTCCTGGGGTGAATTACATGTATCCTCGTAACATCAATCATGAATAGAGTGGTGCAGGAATGACTTCCCTCATCTCAAAGTGAATTTTTTTTTCAACAGGTTTTTGGTTTATATACCTGTAAAAAATTTCCGTGGGTAATATAGGCACTTTTTTAAAGATGAAAAATGTCAGTAAACAGACCTTTTTCTTAATATCTGAAGCTCCTATATGTCACAAAAAGGTGGTTGCAAACAAGTGACTAAATAAGACTACTAAATATCATCATGTCAAACGTTAGCTGCCGTTAGCTTAGCAGTGTTGCAAAGTGATGCGACTGTGATGTATATTGTTTATAGCCAAACGTTCACTTTTTACTTCCGGCATTTACGCTTCAACTGTTATAAAAATATTTTAATATGCGGCGATTATCCTTCTGGACAAATGTGTCAATATCATCAACTTGTGTTTGCCACATATCTTATTTTATGCTATATTCCAAAAACCAAGGGGAAAATCCCCTACTTCCGGGGCCACCTAAAAAATACATCATCACTGCACCACGTTTTATAAAAATAGAACTCAAGCTACAGTTTATTCAGCTATAGTTAAATATTGCTTCTGCTGCAGAATAAGCAAACGGCAGGTCGTCATGTGCAAAATTCAAACTGACCCCCGAGATGAAAATGACAGCTGTTTTACTGAGCTGGGATGGCGGTGGTGGTGATTCGCCGACCCTGAGTAATGAGAGCTTTTGGCTCAGATGAACACACGCACTCTCCTTTTCACCTCTCTTCTCCTCTGCAACACAGACAATAAAGATATAGATATAGATTTGCAGCTGTTGCAGAGTTGAAAGCATCCACATAGATCTCCCTTCTCCCCTATTTTTTTAAAATGGTCAGGGAGTCATGACTTTGACCTTGATGGAAAATATAAAGCTGAATAAAAAAAAAGCTATTATCTGATGGTGCTTAAAAGGGTTATTCTTTTTTTAATACTGAGACAGTTCTGAACCAGAAAGATGTTCCACTGTCATCAGAAATCCCCCTGGACACAATGGAAGGTTAAATTCATTCCATGTCAAGTTGATTTTAAATCTTTATGGCATCACAAGTTGAATTATTAAAATGTTTTTTATTCACTCATAATCCTTATTCATTATGAAATAGTGAAAACATACAAATGTTAAAAAAAATGTAGGACATTTTGGAAAATAAGTTTATTCACTAGCTTGCTGAGAGTTGGATGAGAAGATTGACACCACTCATGCCATGACTGTAAAGCGCATATGAGGCTTCAGCTAGCAGCCTGTTAGCTTAGCTTAGCATAAGGATGGGAGTCTGTGGAAACTATCCTGGCTTTGTCCAAATATATCAAAATTATGTATCCAGGCACACTAAGAGCTGACTAATAAACACATTATATCTTGTTTGTTTAATCTGTGAAAAAGGTGTAGAAGTGACACATACCACCTTTTCCTGTCTTATGCTAAGCTAAGATAACTGGCTGCTACCTCTAGCTTGTTGTTTAGCATACACACACAAGAGTGGTATCTATCTTCTCGCCATAGCCAGTAAGTCGATCTATTCCTTAGGTGCAGATGTATTAAAAATCCAAACTGAAATGTCACTACAGTATGCAGAATACATTTACAAGGGACTACAGCTGTAAATCCTGCGTCTACCAGCTGTCTGATTGGATTAGGAGTGTTGCTGCACTGCGATCCTCAGGTCTCCCCACAGATTTTCAAATGGCTTCAAGTCCAGGCTTTGGGTGGGGATACTCAAGGACATTCAGGGATTTGTTCCAAAGCCAGTCCATTATCCTGGATGTGTGCTTCGGGGTGTTGTGTTGCTGGAAGGCAAATCCCAGTTCTCTGCATTTTTCTTCGAGGGCCTGTTTGTACTCGGCTGTGTTTTATATGATGGAGCCAAAGTCGTGCTATGCAGCGTAGTGACACCAGGTGATAAGCAGTACGTGTTTTTTCCCGGTTGAAATTTCAGACCCGAGGACTCAATTTCTGTCTCATTAGATCAGAGAAAGCACTATTTGGTAAACTCCAGGTGGGTTGCCATATGCTTGTTCATTCCGCAGAGTGAAATGGCTCTTAGATGGAGTACTGGAGAGTTGTCCTTCTGGTAGATTCTCCAGTTTCCTTGACAATTTGTTACCAAGGCCATTAGACCATTTATTCTCCTTTTTGCTCCCTGACCAAGGCCATTTCTGCCTGGTAAGTGTTGACCAGATGGACCATTTCTGGAAATGTCTTAATGATGGAGCCCACTGTGCTCCTGGGAACTGTTTCTGTCACAAATCTGTCTTTTTCTGTCATTCTTAGTAAGCTGTCGGACTGATTTATACAGATGCATTTCTAATTCATATCTTGTTCACCTTCAAGTCAGAGTGTCATTGATAGAGGTAAAGGGAAATGGTGTACCTAATTAGGGCTAAAGCAATTATTTGACTCGAAATTAATAGCCGGCAAGAATTGTAATAATTGATTACCCGTTTCAGTCATTTTCTTTCAGGAAAAATGCCCCCATTTCTCTGGCCTCTCAATGTTATTCAACTAAACATTTTGGGGTTTTGATTGATGATTTTGGGCTCCTTAGACTTTACTTTGTTCTGACAATCTTAATCTCAGGTTTAATTTAGGTTAACAATTCTTAAACATATTGTCCTCATTGATTGTAATGTTGTGTTTTTTACCTATTCAAATCGCATCGTATGGAAATCGAGAAAATAATAAACATTGGAAAGAATCTTACTCAAATACGACTAATAAAGGTATACATTTTGAATTTGGAGTAGTGTATGTGGCTCACTAAAAAAATGTCATTGTATGAGTTTTATCCAAGTTTCAAAGACAAATGTGTAATTTCTTGCACATTTTCAAAGGTGCGGTATCGCCCTTTAACTTCTCGCTGCCTGCTGCTCAGTCCACAGCCTCAGACAGGCCGGACTCAGCCGAGCCCAGCGGTCGTTGGTAATTGAATGATTCGCAGTGGCCTTAACTCATTTATGACGCTTTCCCGCTCAATTTAACCTTGCCTTGCTCATCAATATTGGCCTGTTGGCCTCCTCAGTCAGCCAGTGAAGTCTCATTGAGCTGCTCCCGGAGTCTTGGTCCGATCGGGTCTTGAAGAATCTTTCCTTCCTACTTTGAAACTGATGTTTGTGTTGCATGTGATTTGTGGTTTTATCTGTGTGTATAACTTCTAACAAGTGCTTTTTTCTCTCTCTTTTAGTTCCCCGTGGTGTGATCCAAAATGGCGCCCGTATCCGTAGCCAGGCATTCTTCCCTGTGATAAGACCCCTACCTGTAAGCCCTGTGGGGAGCAGAACCTCAGCCATAAGGTGGGTTTACTTTTCTCCTGTTTCCTGTATTATCAGAGGTGGAAAAAGTACTCAGATCCTCTACTTGATTAAACATACTGCTCCCTACTTTCACCCTCTGTCTGAAACCAGAGCCCAGTCTGCTCTGATTGGTTAGCTAGCCGGCTGTGTTGTGATTTGTTAAATGCTTAGAGCTGTCCCGCCCCTTAGCCTACCACTTAAATTGCTTTCGAGTGCTAACCATTAGAAGCACAGGTGTTACGTAGTGATGTCATTATTACATTACATGTCATTTGTTAGACGCTCTTATCCAAAGCGACTTACATACATTCAGTACTGTGGGCAATCCCACAGAAGCCATTTGGGGTGAAGTGTCTCAGGGACACAACGATATGCTGACTGCAGTGGGACTCGAACTTGCTATCCCCTTATTCGAAGTCCAGCACACTACCCACTGAGCCACAGCCTCCCATTATGTTACAGAAGTAAACAAAGGAGTCAAATGGAGGCTTCTCAGGCAGGGGAGGGAGTGTGTGGGTGAGAAACTCCCTCTAGAGGGAACTTTAGGATTTTAGCCTTTGCAGATCATTTACAACTACACAAACCTATATAACACACTACAGGAGAAAAGTATAATAGGGCCCCTTTAAAGTGTTCCGTCAAATACAGGCACACCCACAAGCTCACACAGAGTAGCTCTCAAATAAACACAAATATGCACGCGTACACAAACCAGACCTCGCACCAAAAACTTTCCACGGAGAGTTTACATAATTACATCTTTATTATGTCCAAAAGTCAGAGGCATTCACACGCTCCTGGCTGTTCCAGACAATTCATCCAGGTGTGTTTTATATAACGGTCTCACACAAAAACACACACAAACAGGTTTATTAGAGGGAGAGGACTCGTGATTCAAAGAACATTCGGAGCATGCTTGGACATGCACATCCATCATAGCAGCACAAGAGTGTGATGGCCTGCACCGCACAATGAATTAAACATAGCCAAAGTCTCACTAAAGGTATGCAGTGAATATTTGATCACTGTAAAGGGTGCTTGTTTTTCTTATAAGATATTAATATGCTAACTCTTATTCTGAGGGTGGGGGGAAATGTCCAGGGGTACAGGGCAGGCTGCAGAAGCTCCTTTTAGATGTATGGCTTGTCAGAGAACACCCCTGTCCTTTCACTCCGTACAGAGCAAAGTGTCTCCTGACCACAGGAGCAACAACATGTGCTGCACTGTAATGCGGCGGCTGATGCAAAGCGCATAGCGGTTAAACGGCTGCAGAATCATCATCCTCACTTCAAAAGCTTCTTCATGTGCTCAGCGTGTTTCAGCACCTCAGGGAGCATGCTCAAAATGCACAGTGTCATGAGGAAAATGCATAGGTGGCAATCTGAGAATGAGTCATTTCACCAAAAAGAAAAAAAAGGGAAGGCTGACTCTTTTTTTCGTAGGTTTGAATCTGACCTGAAAAATATGCACATTAGGCCCTAGGGGCTATTTGAGTTTGATAGATTATCACATGGATTCTTTTTGCTTTGCAGCCAAATGCAGAGCCTCGGTGGAGTGGGGGGGTGCAGCGGGCCACCTGGCTGGCAGTAACACTTTCTCCTGTCCTTGCCTCATACAGATCATCCCTGGGAGATTATCTAAGCCGAGGACAGGACAGCCCGTCCCGCTACTCCCCGCCGCTCTGCAGCGAGGACCTCCAGGACGACCACACTTACAGCACCGCCAAATCCCCCAGCAGGCTTTGCTCCCCTTCCTCCGAGATGGACGACGACGACGACATCATCGCAGTGGAGATCCAATCGGACGTCAAACCCGAGCCCCGGGAGATCCCGTTAGATTCTCACATCACCTCCGCCGCCGCCGCTGCTAACTACATTTCCCAGCAGTCCCTGCGCGGACAGAGACGTAGCTCGGGGCCGGGCGCTGGGACTCTGGCAGGGAGCAGTTTGTGGACCAAAAACCGAGCGAGGTGCATTAGCGACACGCTGCCCCTGAAGAAGCGGCGCGCGGCGGCGGTGGAGAAGCCGCCGGAGAGCGACGACGAGGAGATGAAGGAGGCGGCAGGGTCTCTGCTCCACCTGGCGGGGGTCCGAGCCTGCCTCAACAACATCACAAACCGCACCGCCAAGGGCCAGAAGGAGCAGAAAGAGGCCCTGAGAAACTAACACACACGTAGTCACGCAAAATGGACGCTACACACACACACATGAACACACGTACACAAATAGGTCAACAGGTAACTACAGCATTAGTCTCTACGGACACGTCTCATCTCCCTCTATCTATCTGCAGGGCATTAGGTGAATCCTACTTATTTGTGGCAATATCAAAAATCTATGTTTTCCTACATGTTCAGCAACACTAACATCGATGGGTCTTTCTCATGTGTCTCTGTTGTTTTCGTTGTTTAAAAAGGGGATGAAAGCCATACAAAAAAACACAACAACGCATGTTTTGTCACTAATTTGGACGACGCGACAAAACCAAATCACATTGAGGAGCGCGCAGTGCACGAACACAAAGGATGGCTGTTTGTCTTACCTGTTTGTTTCTATGTGAATCTGTAGCAATTTCGCAGTGATGCCAGCAAAAAAAGACGACGGCAGCGGAGCCTTTTTCAAAAACGAGACTTGGCGCTCTTCCCCGGGACGCTCGCTCGCATCACTTCTCCGACATCCATGAGCACAAATGTGAGACTGTGCCAAAGATAAAGCGACCAGGTTGCTTCATGTAGCCGATTACGACAGCTGACAAAAAATGAAAAAATATAAAGAAGGCATAGCGGTAAAGAAGAGCTAAGGGAGGACGACCTCAAGCGTCAAAAATAATTGTAAAACCCAATGTGATATATATTCATGCACTTAAGATTATTTAACACCACTTATAATAGAAGCATCATGGGGTTTATTTCAAGAGCACTCATAGTATTTAAGAATAGATATTTTAAAATGAGAAAAAAAATGGTCATGTTTATCACCATAGAGATGGATAGTGTGCCGGGTCTGAGGCAATATCTCCTTCATTTTGTTGTTGTTGTTGCATAATGTAAAACGTCCCTGAATCTTCCCCAGTACTTCTGTCCATAGACGTAGACACTTGGTATAGATATGGTAGCTACCAGTTAGCTACAACCACCTTCCTATTCATTTGACAATGTCAAAGAAACTATATACATGAACTGTGGGTTTTTAGATTTCTGTTTGTGTCTGTTTACCCTCACTCTTCCCTCATAAAGATATAAGCAATTTGTCCCACGCGGGCAACTCT
Source organism: Pseudochaenichthys georgianus (assembly GCF_902827115.2). Lineage (NCBI taxonomy): Eukaryota > Metazoa > Chordata > Actinopteri > Perciformes > Channichthyidae > Pseudochaenichthys > Pseudochaenichthys georgianus. Next base: position 11,465,518 of record NC_047526.1, read on the forward strand.
GTAAAAAGGTTAGAAAATATTTTATTTTTTTCCTTTCTTAATTGAAGCAATTTGACCTGCAGGACTTTCTCAGTTATATTGCATGGGTGCTTGTAAATAAGATAAAAAGCAAATCTTTTTTATTCAAAAATCATGTAAGATAAACAATGTATTTAGCATGAAGCATGACTTATTTTCATATAAACCTTGATCCTAGAGGAAAGAAAAAAAGTTTTGCCGCCAATTCTTATACCCGTGATTATAATGGATTTATTTTGTTTGTTTTTTGTTTAGTTTGAATCTTTTTGGGTTCTATTTTTCCTCTGAGCGGGCTTTCAAAGACACGTCTTCAGGGAGGAGCGGGGGGGATCACTCTGCACCTCTCGGGCTTCGGGTTCAGGCTCTGTAGGCCAGCTGGATCACCTCTTAGGGGTGGGCTTCCGTCTTCTTCTGCCTGTACAGTGATTTTTAGGTGTTCAATGTTAACCCCAGTGTTATTTCAGAACACATCTGTAGAGTGTGTGAGTTTGTTTGTGTGCCCAGGAACACACACCCTTTAACATTGTGCCTGCCTGCCTGCCTGCCCTCAGTACCTCTGTCGTCATGTCCCCCCCGACATGTCAGAACGTTTCACGTCTTTATTTATAACAGTATTGTGTGTAAATGTACATGTGTCCTTATTTTCCCATCGGCATAGTCAGTGTAAATGTTTGGATCGGACGGGCATGGGAAACTTTGAAAGAACCTCATATCTCCAAACGTAGGTGTTGAAAAGAAAGAGGAATGTAGGAGATGGCATCGTTTTTTTTATTTACAAACAGTATTGTACCCTTTGATTAAAGGAATCACTTGTGGATGTCAAGCTTGTATACATATTTATCTCAAGAGCTCTGTCTGGAGGTGTTTATTTAAATATATTTTGCCAATCTACAAGACAATATCATGGAAATCCACAAGGGTCAGTTGGGGGCTTTGACATTTTTGCATCAGAAGTGATATAAATACCACACTGCCATAGAGTGGTGCGGTGATGACGTATTTCTGTAGGCCGACCGGGAAGTTAGCATAGCAAGGGCTCCCTCGACAAAAAACAATAGGAATTTTCCATTGGATTGTGGAATATTGCAGAAAATATGATCTGTGGCAAACACACATTTATGAAATGTATACTTTTTGTTGAGCAGTATTATCTCTACAAATTAACACCCCTTTGATGATTTTTACAGCATAAATTAAGTAAAATGCCAACGTTATGCTATAAAGAAAACTACATCACGCTCGCATGACTTCACTACCGCTAAGCTAACGGCGGCTAACGTTCGACCTGATGACGATTTGTAGTTTTTTGTTTTAAAGAAATCGCAATTTTTACGATACCAGTGGGGTTTTTTCTGACTTATTTGATGTCGTAAAACACAACCTGAACATCTCTTAAGCTTGTGTTCACCACAGATCTTATTTTAGGCGTCCAAAAAGACGTTAACTTCCAAACGAGGGAATCAAAAATGCGAACTCAATCCTGGGTTTAAGGACTCATTCCTGCACCACTCTATTATTCCGTAAACAGTAATGCATAAAGTATTGAATCCCCTCCACTTGCAGCTTTTCAGGATAAAATCAGGCTGGGTTTTGGTTGTAGCAGCAGTCACAAGTTTTATTTTGTTTTCTTTGTCGAGTGATAGTCAGCGAGCCAAGCAGGCAAACAAATGCATGTCCCATCCTCCGGTACAATCTTTTGCCACCTGTAGCATGCATCACTGGCTTCGCATTTGTATGGTATCCATGCCGACATATTAAAAAAAGGCTAAAAGGAGACACTGTCTTGTTGTGTGCCATCCGTCTCTCGTCTGATATTTGTCATAGAGTGCTCCCGCGGCCCAGGTCAAGCACTCTGCTGTATTTGTGGCAACAATCCACTGTTGTGGTGACTAATAACGTGTTCAGCTGGCAAGAGGCATGTCGAGGGGGAACAAAATCCACCTTTTCCCCCTCTGACTCACTCGGTGACATGCAGGAGGGATGAACTCCTGACCTTTGAGTCCTGCAAAAACACACAAATATACTATTAAAGCAAAGGAAATATACTTCACTGCCTAAAAAGCCCCTTAAAACAAGTGTTAGTTACAAACCTGCCAAACATACAAATGAAACGCTCTTAAAATATACAGTTGCCATTTTTTTTTTTTGTTATGCGCGTTTTCATGTTCTGTTTTGTTTTTCTCTCTCTGACAAAATTATCTACAATACTGCCTTTTTTTTTTTGTGACTGTCTGAGTATTGGAAAGCCATAGGTTAGAGATGTCAAAATGCAAAACTGTTATTGATCTGTGAGATGTGATGCAGAGTGCTCCCGGGTGTAGTTGTTTTTTTTTGTTTTTTGTTCAGTTAATGTTCAATTCTCTCCTTATTGTGCAATCATATTGCCAAAGAATGATTTCAAGACCTATTTCATCACTACATGTAAATATCAACGTTGTCCAATACCGTGGCAAAAAATATATAAATGTTGTTTTATTTTGTTTTCCATTTTCTGAAAAACTGCAATGATGTTTATGTGATGTATTGTCTTCCAGTTGGTTGCAATAATAAAAAATACAAGTTGCAGAAGATTAGTTTGGCTATTCATTTAAAAAAGATTATTGAACCATAATCATAGATAAATAAAACCCATGTTGACTACTGTGACGCATTTAAAGGAATACTTTACCAACAAAATGACCATATGAATGACTTACCTTAAAAACATAAAAAACGTTTTCTCGCAAACCTTCGCTATGAACGAAGAATGAAATAACAAATAAGCAATTTCATTAACATCTTATTAAGGTTTTAGCTGTGTTTATGTATGGGCCATATACTGTACACCAAGGGAAATTCCTTGTGTGTAAACCTACTTGGCCATAAAGCTGTTTCTGAATCTGATTGCATGGACATGTAGTGCACCTTTCTAAGCTTTAGACTCTATCATTAGAAAGTTTTTTATTGTAAGGGTTTATTTATTTACATGTTGGGAGCGTATGGCTGAATAATCCAGATGTATACTGCACGAGTTGTGTGAGAATCTATGAAAGGGATTATTCATATTGTTTTTCTGTTGTTGAAAGTGTCCCTCATTTATTTTTAATTCATCACAAATTTTGATTCGTTTTTTTTCTCAAGGAAGCATGCGAGAAGAATAAAGTTTCCTTCAATAATTCAAGGTGAGTTATTGATGTGCAAAGGTTCATTTCATGCGTGTAGTTTTCTTTAATCACTGCAGCACTGGTGCACTTCATGTGGGCAAACAAGCAGCAATTTAACCGTTTTCCTCTCAAAGTTCAGAGTTAAATATAGTCAAGGATTACAAGAGAGCATATCACTCTTTCTAACCCCCTCCCTCCCTTTCACCACTCCAACATGCAACACACAATAACCCCCATTTACTGGCTTTGTGAGACTGGAGACTCTTTAATTTGCTCTCAAGACTGACCCCAATCATTAACCTCACATATTCCCATCAACAAGGGTCTTATCATAACCATGCCTCTTCCGCCAGTTAATTATTCATTTACTTCCTCCAATCATTGAAGTTCAATACTTCTGATTAAAGTCAAACTCCAGGTGTAAAAGAGTGAAGTGTAGCAAAGAGTTCCTCAATGTCTTATCAGCCTGAGTGGTGCCATGTTATGGGCTGTGTGGCAGTGGGAGCCCATTCATAATTGAAGCCGAGACAGGCTTAATCTGGAGCCAGTGCCTCCCTGTGCAGTGCGCTCCCACCACCAACACAACTGGAGCTAGCAGCTCCTCTGTTGCTATGCAACTACTGCAAAGAAAGAGGGGGGAGAAAAGTGTGCATTCTGTAGATCTTTAGAGGGCATCATACCACTCAGTTACCAAGAGTGAGACTCAAAGAAAGGTATGGCGACATAAAGCTGCTTTATGTCTGATCACATGTCACAGTTTGAGAAAAACACTCTTTTCCCCAAAGATGTATTTTACAAGTGAATCCAAAACCATATTGTCATCAGTGCGAGAGAGACCTTTAATTTCCCTTCAGTGAAATACATTTAAATCAGTTGTGTGACATTCAATCTGGGTGCAGGAAGTGCTGAGTGGATGGATGCACACAGAGCGCTGCTCCCCCTTGGTCTAGCATCCATATCCACAGAATGACCAGTGAGGCAAGTTTCCATGGAGACAGAAGTGGAGGTAACGTTCTCTTGTCAGCTCTCATTTACTGCAAAGCTTTATTGTTTTGGGGAATGCTCCCCTGCTAGTCAGCACATGTGTGTTTTTGATTAAAACACAAAGAAGCTGTACACATGGCTTATCCCAAACATCACTTCCATCCTCCCTTTTATTGAATTAAAATAGTTGCGTGCTACACAAAGTGAATAGATTGTGTGTGAGGTGTGTGTGTGTCATGGAATCAGAAGACGAGCTTGTTTTCTTGGAGTTCTGCAACGTGATGTGATTACCCTCTTGTGGCTACAAGATGTTACTACAAGAGAAGAGCTCTGGAAAAGAAAAAAGATTTACATATTCCCATTTCGAATCACTGCTGTAGGCTACTACTGAAATCTCATTTCAAATCTAACAAACTTAATTGTATAAAAAATTGAATTTATTTTTTGGAATAATCCATTTTAAGTGGATCGGAGTATAGTAAAAAGTATACAATATTCCAATATAGTGGAGTGTAAAAACGTGTACCTTTAAATAAGTTTTCAGGTTTTATCATTCATTATGAATAATAGGCTTCAAAAGGGTTGACATTTGAAAAGTGTATTCTTAAAGGTGTTCACTATGAATTAGTAAGAGCAAAAATATTGATTAATTTGTAACTTAATGTAAAACTAAAAAAAGAAGGCAATAAGACAAGAGATAGGGTAAGATTAACCTTTAATAAATTAGCAACAACATCCCTTTTTCCCTATCAATATTATATAATGATCCAGGCCTGGCCTGTTAAGTGGCCTGGCCTGCTGGTCTGGCGGTTTTTGTTTTGTTTTAATGTATTGTGAACGCAACGCTGTGCAAATGTGGGTTTGTCTCACACAGGTTGACTGTCTGTCTACATCATGTGGCCTGCCGACATGGTCACTTCCATACCGATCAGGCACATGCACAGATAGACATCAAAGTGGGCTTGAGCCCCTGCCCTTTTTCTTCCTCCAGAGAAAGTGCCCTTCTTTTCCCCTTTTCATTTTTTTTATGAATATATATCTACTACAGTTTCCCTTTCCAACAATAAATTGATTGAATACAAAATTAAAATATCAGGTCGGGAGATTAGACTGTGAACTTCCGATGCTCTCTCTTTTGAAGGTGAGTGGTGATGAACAAATTACTATACTGCCAGTGCCTCGAGTTTACAGCTAATCAGCTAAGAGACAATAGAGAGGCGAAGTCACGCCCATCTACTTCCGGTCCATGGGACCCCGGAAGCGGAAAATTATACATTGAAGTCAATGGAGAGAGAAAAGTTATCTTTTGATCCCGTTTGAATTGTGCCACGAATGAATGACACATATGATGTTTGTCAATCTTAAACAATCATTTCCATGTAAAAAAAGTCACAGTTTGTCGTAAAACTGTTGAAATATAAGACTATGAAAAATACGCAACTAGAAAGACTACAAATCCCAAATCCCATTTTTTGGGTCGCGTAAGTGAAGTCATAGGCGATAAAGACTGGTTGCGACTCGCAATTAAAGCAAAGAATAAGAAGAATATCTCATAACTGATTTATTCCCTCCAGAGATTGCTCCAATAAATTCACTTTTATAAGATGCCTGTGTGCTTTGTACCAGGTTGGAATCACAAAAGTGATCATACCACTTGCTCGTTCTATCGCTTCCCGTCTGATGAAAGGACCAGGAGTCGTTGGACCAAACATATCAGGTAATATACATGTTTTGCATGGAACATAGTCAAGTTAGCTACCTAGCTAGTAGCGAGCACGTTAGTTAGCATTACATTACATTACTTTGCCTTGTCATTTGTATTAGCCTTAACATGAAGTAAACCAACATGTTAAACAGTAAGAGTAGTCATGATGGTAAGTATTTTGTGAAACATTTGAAGAGTAGCCTATCGCCCCCTCCACCAGGTGCTAAGGGGGCGGGAGGTAGGCTAACGGCACATTAGCATCGGCGATCTTTTCTACTTAATGCTATCTGCACAAATGGTTAACATTGAACATTAAAAGATCAGGCAGTTCAGGGAGAGTCGAAGGAAGGCAGGCAGGCAGCTTTGCATGACATTCTTCTGGACGTGTTTCATTGTGATGACAGTAAGGGTGAGTCAATCTGTTTGTTGGAAAGACAGTAGTTGAGTGATTACTGAGAGAAAATTATTAAAAGAGATAATGATTCAAAGTGTTGTTACTGACCTTTTTCTCTTTTATTTCCTTTACCTCACCTGTAACTGCTGAGACCCTGAGGAACATGCACACTGACAACCTGATTTCCACTGTACGTAATAGTATTTGGTTATGGTATATTATTTATATACATCAAAGGCACAATGCACCCCCCAGAGACACACATGTATTGAGTGTGATATTGTGCATAGGTCAAGTGAAATCATCTTTACACACTAGAAAACTGTAGGAGCGGCAACTTGTTTTGAAATTGAATTTTTAATATCTGATAATAAAATTGATCTGTTTCCTTTATTCTTCTCTCTTCCCAGCTCCATCCATCACCGTGCTCTGTTCCTGCAGGTCCTGCTTGCTAATCAATGCTCATATTTTTTTACACAATTACAAATAAAGCCAATGTATTGTATGACATGAAGTTGTGCCTCATTCTGAGTCAATAATAAATTCATTCTGCCTTCAACTGCATAGCTGCCCCCCAGTAAGATGAACCAAGCAAAGTTGACATACTCAACATACAGCTGTGCTCTTAGGTTTACATGAAGAATTTGTGAAATATTGGTAATAACAGGTTTAAATGATTATTAGTAATTAATCATATAATTTTCTCATTGTAGACGAGCAGACAGGGAGCCAGATGAGAAAAGCAGAATATGCAGCTGCCATTTTCCACATGGAAAAGAGAAAGGGAGCTTAGCTGTTTTCAAACTGGTTCATGTATCACTTAGTTTACTGAACCGTGATGAATGAAAGAAATTAGTGAGGTAGTGGTTTAAATAAGTTACAAAGACATTAATATATGAGTAACAGGTCAGTGTAAACACAAGCTTCTGTCAATTATGGATCATTCAAACTATATAAAAATATGTAATAAAGTTCTAAAACAAGTATTCGGTATATTCCTTGATAGCTTTTGGAGAAGGTTGTTTTTAAGTTTACTAAAATCTATCGTTTCAACTGCTTCACTTTATAAAAAAGGAACAGGTGAGTTTCTTATTCTGTCAGTAAATTATCCAAATGAAATGTTTTTCATTATTTTAGTCAACCCTAAACAAATTGATTGTACCTTTTAATAATGACCTTACATGGTCCCCAAAGTTAAATTAACTTCAGAAAATCAAATCTGTTCTGAGAAAAAACTAATAAATGTTTAAAGATAGGAACTTGCCATCCCACTGAAAAACAGTCCGTAGAGATTTAAAGGTGTAGTTGTAGTTCAGTCCAACGTTTCATTTGGATTCATTTGACAACAGTCAACTATTTTCATAAAGAATATATATATTTTTCAAAGTCAACTTTATTGTCAATCTTACTCAGTTTGTGTTTATAGACAGATCAAAAAGACGTTTCCAACAATCCTAAATACGAAAAATTAAATTATACAATTTACAGATAGGTATACAAATATATATATATATATATATATATCCTATATACACCATCATGTATAATGATGGTGTATGATGTAGAAGGAAGTGTGGTAGATAACAAGTAAATATAGAGTTACATACAGATCCATGTTACAGCAAAAGATGGAATAACTAAGAAGCACGCAGTATAATAATAATTACATGCAACAATTAAATAACTGCTCAGCGTCTCCACCACAATCCCAATCTGCTGTGTCCTGTTTTCCTCCCCTCTGCATAACACCCCATCACACATACGGAACACAACGCAGAGTCCGAGGGTGTTAAGAGTATGTTTATTTAAATGTCCTCCTCTACTGGCCAACACAGGGAGCATATGCTGGGTGAAGAAGTTCTCCAGGAGGAGGAGATTTCCATGCCATGCAGGGTCTTTGGGGATGGGGATGATGATCGCCTCCTTCGTGGTCCACACATCAAAGTAGCAGAGACTCACGGAGACAGAAGGATGGTAACTGCACTGCCTCCGCGATGGTCATGTTCCTCTGGCTGTGTGGACACTTCACCTCCAGCAGGGCAGATGGCTGCACAAGTCCATCGGGTGATGCTCCCAAAACACCCGACTCACTCACAAAGAGACCAGACTCGAACACTGTCACCCGATAGGCCTGCACAAAAACCTTCACCCCTTCGGCCTTGTTTACAACCCCCCAGTTGACAGCCATGACTCTGTCCAAGTTGTACCCCCCAAGCACCCTCTTCATGAGGGATGCGCATGGAGTGGATGAAAGTCCCAACCGCAGCACAGCACCAAAATTGTTGGCTGTCAACCTGCCCTGCCTGTGTAACTGCCACTGAGGATTTGTCCGCTGTCCTACGGTGGCTGTCTGGATGGCAGCTTGCTGGTCTCTGCTCAGTCACATTGAATCAAAAATTGCCCCCGACCCCCATGCCCCTTCACCAGCTCTGTGACAATGGCCTGATGTTGAGGCCGCGGCTCTGGCTCAGGTGAAGCCATGCCACACTGTGCGCCCCTCAGTGCAGACCTGAACCAGTCTACATCCTGAGTGGCGATGTCTCTGGCCAGTGGGTTGTATGTCTCCTCTCACTGTTGGTAAAGTTGAGACACCGGCTGGACTACTTTGGAAGTGCCAGGCTTCCTCCACTGGCACTCAACATCTGTGGAGCTGATCTGCCACATGGCACATATTGCCAATGCTGCAGCGGCTGCATTTGTACATCCCCCGGTCCCGCTGCTCTTACAGAACCGACTAACTCCCCTTTCGTGTATGTACAGCTCTCAACATGCCCAGACTTATAGTGATTTTCACCTCGTTTTATACTTTTCGCCTCATTCTGAAAGAAACAGGTGAAATTTGCTAACGTGACGGCCATCTTTGTGATGGTGACGCGTATTGTGCGAGACCAGAGACCTGTAGTGCACTGAGCGGTTTCACACACAAACATTTTGACACATTTTTATTTTTTTGACTTGCAAAATGTTCTTTTAAATTGACAAACAGCATTATGTGTCATTCGTGGCACAATTCAAACGGGATCAAAAGATAACTTTTCTCTCTCCATTGACTTCAATGTATAATTTTCCGCTTCCGGGGTCCCATGGAGGCTCCTGGAAGAGGAGGGACTTCGCCTCTCTATAACACATATAGTTAACTAAAGTAGGCTAGCTAATGGATAGGTTAGCTCAGTGGTTCCCAAAGTGGGGGGCGCCGCACCCCCTGCCTGCCGCTAGGGGGTGCTGCAGCGCCCTTCAGCACCCCCCTTCCCGCGCCCATGGCTGAGAGAGGTATCCATAGATCTCTTAATGTTGCTCTCAAATGCCCCTTTCACACCAGCGCCTTTTCAGCTCCGGCTCGGAGCTAGAGCCTGAAAAGCGCCGGGTTTTCCTGTTCACACCGCAGCGGCGCCGGCTCTTAGCTCCGGAATCCGCTTCATTTCCAGCTCCAAAAAACTGTCGGTCCAGAGGCAAGAGCTTTGGAGCTAAGAGGTGACGTCGCTTACGTCTCTCTTACGTCGAGGCGTGCAGGAAACTAAACCCACCTCCCATGGGTCGACTGTTATGCCTGCCTACAAGCAGTAGTGCCTATAAACACACTTTATAAAGTCAGGCAACACTAACCAGGCTTCGTGTGATTCTGTTTATTTGTACCTTACTTTGACCATCCGTTCACTGTTATCGATCATTGTGGAGAGAGGCAGACGTGTTGTTTTGTATTATTGCAGCTATCGGATGCAAGTAGTCAGTTTAGCTTCGGTTGCTATGCTAACATCACCCGTTTTATACCAGAGAAACTTTCATAACAGCGTTGTGTTACCAAACAGCGTCAATTCAGACTGACACACATTCACTTAGGCTAAGGGGAACTGGGGATATGCATCAGCTGCTTGTGTGAGTCGGACAGTGAATACTTTAGAGCCGCCGCTGCAGTGTGAGCTAACCGGGAGCTAACGGGAGAATAAACTCCCGTGGAAGAGCAGCACTGCAGCGGTCGGTAAATGCTGCAGAAACACATTAATAAACAATGAACCACGGCACTCTGGAGCAAAGTATAAGGTTAGAGAAGTCATTATTCAATTTATTCTGGCTTCGTGTGATTAAAAGCAACACGATCATCGACCCGACGCAGTTGTTGTTGTTGTTGTGAGCGCCGTAATGGCTGCCGTTGGGGGGCAAATCAGCGATGTAAACGGTGACGTCATGACGCAGCAGGGGCAGCTCTGGGGCGCCAGTGGGCGGTGTGTACAGAGCGGGAGCTGAAAAGGGAAACCGGAGCTGAACCAGAAAAGCTCCCGCTCGGAGCTAGAAACTGAAAAGCGCTGGTGTGAAAGCCGCAAAAGTGCACCAGATTGATGCTTTTAACTTCAATATTTAAAAATAAATCTTCCCGGGGGAGCTTGCCCCCAGACCCCCCTATGTGAGGTCCACACAACACCTATAAAAATAGCACTTTACCCCTGCTTACACCTATATGCCGTGAGCTGATTATCGAGCCTTCATTGTAACAGTTGCGGGTACATTGTGTATATGCGTAGGGAGTGTTGCAGTAGAAAATTCCACTGTAGCGCCCGGTACATTAATGGGAAACCTTAAATGTTTGAGCGCCCTCTATGAAACGTCAAGCTACCCCACAGCACTCAAAAATAAATATCTGGCACCGCCACTGGCACTGAGCCTGACTATAGTGTTGGGGGGGCCCGACTTATTTTTTCCTCCAAAGGGGGGTATACTGGCCTCGCCGAAATCTCCTTCTCGGTTAACCAGCGAGATAAACACTCTCACAAAGTAAAACTCAGGACCACGAGGTGATGTTTTGAAGCTTTACTAAGCAAGCAGTGTGAAACTGAAGGAATACAGAAACAGGAGCAATTGTAAATATCAACTACATGACATAATAATTACGTATACATAGATATATATCCAAGACGGCATGAAATTAGGTCAGTGCCAAAGTACAGATGCAATGTTTAGGCTATATTGCATATACAGCAACTACAAAATGTCAGCTGGGATCAAATATCACAATAATGCACTCAAGGTAAAGATATATAATGTAGAAACATAAAAACTTACAGGAAATGCCTTCTCAAGGGCTATGAATGATGGATGGCACAGGATGAACAGACGCCACCTTAGCTGGAGCACACATGCTATTCTGAAATGTCTCCTGTCACATGGGAACTAAAAATAACTGCTTCATGCAGTACGGGAAGTCACCAGAAGGAGTCACTATAACACACAAAATAATTGGCGGAGCCAGAACAGGGGGGCCTGACAGAAAAAGTTTGAGATTACCACTGGGTTAGCTCAAGGTTTAGCTAAAACAATTTATCATGGGCATGCAGGCTAATGTACTGTACTTAAGGGGAGACACATAAAGTGAATACAGTCAAATGTGTATCTAATAACGTCATCACAATCGCCACATTGATATGCAAATTAGGCGTTAACTAGGCCTAATTAAAATGCGCTAATTTGCATACAGTTACCAAGGCATTGCAGGTGAAAAGGTAAAAACAAACAAAAAAACATCACCTCACGACTTCCCCAGACAGTTACTTATGTCAGTGGTTCTCAAATGGGGGTACGCGGACCCATAGGGGTACGTTGGAGTACTGCAGGGGGTACGTGAGATTTATTTTATGTTTAAACCACATGTATGTGTTTTCTTGTCTTTGTACATTACAAATGGCGTGCTTATTATTTCTAATGTTAATGTTTTCTAAATTAATTGTAGACCTCCTATTTGCCAGTGCAGCTTCAGAATGTTAATACTTGGACTGTGTCAACAACATAAAACTCCAACATCTTTAGGTGAACTAAATAACATATTTCAATAGCTCTGAATTTCTGACAAGCATCTGTGTTATTCTTAAATCAAATCCTTGAAATCCTATTTAAAATCTAAATATAATAATGAACTGCTAATGTTTCTGGTAAAGAAACACACTCATGTTGTAGATTAAAAACAACTAAAATCCTGATATTGTCAAAGTGAATACTGCTTCTACCTGTCAGTGCTTAGATATTATCAAGCTGAAAGAATGAATACAGAATTCCAACATACTGTCATCAAATGTCTTTCTATAATGAATTTCTATTGCCCTTGTGAAACTAGTATCGTGTTCATTTCTATCCCCATAATGACCTAAACAATAAAGTCTATGGCTTTTACTTACTAATTATTTACCAGGCTAGAGACAGGATGTTGTCTAAATTAAATTCTGTCTCATTACATTACTATGTTTTAGCTTAACTTAACTGTAATATGTTCTTTCTACATTTCAAACCCAACTTACTCTAATATCTGTTAAAATATTACAAAATGGTTTCATTATCACAGGTCAACTTCTTTGGTATTCCCATTCTGGAATTACATCTCTCACAGTAGCCCCTTGGCCACTGCGTCTGCATCTGCTTTACAATCAATATTTAGAAACATGTCAACATTCATCAAACAGTGTCTTATGGACATGGAGCAGGTTAATTAAGTCAATCAATGGTCAGTCTGAACATCTGGGTTGGGGTGGCAGGTTTCTTTCAATCCCTAAAAGAAAAATGTAAATTGTGAATTTGACAGCCATGTTGACATTATACACACTCCCCCTTTTTACACATGAACTCATGTGTAACAAACTCCTGTATGGGAAGAAAACCTTCAGGTAATCATTGATTATAAGAAAATACAAAACATTATTCACCAATTTACATCCATTTTTTTCCACAGTAAACACTCCAGTGAAAAGAAGTGTTTCTCTCCATCGTTCAGTCCTAAAAGAAACAGAATCTTCAGATTTTAGTTTGAGCTTCACATTTTGCAAACCGCCACCTCCTGTGGGAGTAAAATAGCATCAAGTAGATTAGAAACGGGTCACAAGTGCGGTTTTCCAATTTTGTGGAATTTTAGGAAACCTCTCATTTCCCACAGAGCCCCAGAATAATGTGCCAGTCCAAAAACATGCTTGATTAGTCATTGTTTTAAATCATGCAGTTACACTTATCACATGCAGACAAGGTCAAGTTTGGTCAGATTCACCCCAGAGTCAGTCATTGACAGTGCTTTACTCAAGTAACACTGTCAGTCAGGGTCAAAGGTCATTTGGTCTCAGTCTTTTTGGCCATGTGTCGTGCTCTGCAGAGACTTTGATATTTCAGCATAGGCCAGTATCCTTTGTTTACAAAATCTGTCAGATATGGAGCGCCATCATTTATTACTTCACGATTACAACTATAATTTTCCAGACATCTCTAACTTTTCATTGGGACAGCTGTTTCCCTCATTTCCTGAAATTTGTTAGCAAAAAATGTCACTTCCTTATAGTACTACTACTTTAGTTTATTAACACCTAATCTATATTAAAATGTCTAATAGATCTATTTCAGAAACTTGTGCATATAATTATTTTCTTGAGTCAAAACATTATTAGGATCTGTAAAGCTCTGCCATGTATTTCATAACTCATATTAATTTATCTTCAATTCTGGTCCACTTAAGGAAACATGTTAACCTCTTTAACAGTATGTGGAACCATAGGTGTCTGGACATGTAACAATTACTCCTTCCTTTATCAATTATTTAAAAACAGAAGTCATTTCATCAATGGTTTGTAGTTGAATTTAGGAGTTTTCACTATGGCAGGTATATTTTTATAAATAACTTCTCTAAATTTCAGCTCATCACTTATTAAATGGATGTCCATTGGAAGGTGGTGACGCTTGTCTTTTAAACTCATAACCTGGTCCCGTGCACTCCCTTTAAAGCTGCAAGTAAGATTTATTTTTTTAAACAACTGCAGGGTGGGTTGAGTGACCCCTTCTCCCTATCAGATATTGGTTGTCAATAATATGCACCTTTACAATGGGTGATCCAAGGCCCCACATTTGTTTGCTCCCAATTATATTGTTTTTTCCAAATTAAATTTGCTGTTTTTTATTTTTATTTTATTTTCATTTCAAACCATTATTTATCTAGATTGTCCCTTGAGATCATAGATCTCTTTTTCAAGGGAGACCTGCACATTTTAAACCTCTACATATTGGACTACAAACAACAGTTATCTCCCCATAAAAAGTTCTCATGTAGTAATATATGCTACAATGGTGAAACCAATAGCTCAAATTGAAATACTATATTTCGTTTGGAACTAGCTTTTCCTTCAACATGACCTATATAAATAAATATTTGTCAGATCTTATAGAGTGAAACTCTCCCTTTAAACTGTAGATTAATACTGTACCAAATTAAAACACTACCAAATTCACACATGAATAAAAGCTCTAAATGAATAATGTGTCCACATTGAAGAATATGTTCTACTCTGTACTCCTAACTCCAAAACACCCACTGCTTAAAGTGTGGTGAATATTTCCATCATGTCTCCCCCTTTATCCCACAGTATACTACCTCAGTATGTTTAGGTTTATTTTCTCATTTTACTTTAATAGTTTCCTCTTTACTGCTATTTATAATTTACCAATTGATTAATTCATGGGTAACACAACTATTTAATCTTTACTTATTTATCAAGTCAATTCAATTTCTTTAAATTTGGTTCTTTTTATGTGCATTTGTGAATAAGTGTGTTTATGTGCAAACTCACTCATTCCGATTGATTCCCTTCCCGTCTCCTCTGGTTTATCTCGAGCCGTGACCCCGGCCTCCTCACATTCTGCTCGACCAACTCCTCTGATTCTGACTCCTCCCCCTTTGTCCATCAGCTCTTGAATCCATCCGCTGTAACTATGCTATCCAGCCATCTGACCAGTTACATCTGCAGCCCCCATCATGCCACTGTTCTTGTACTGCTTTGCATTTCATCTCTTCCTTTACAGTCTATTTGCTGCTTTATGGAGCTTTGGTTCTGGCTGCCACAGGTGGAGATTGTTCTGGATGCAGTCTTGTTGTTGTTGGTTCAGCTGTGGTTCTCTCTGTTCGATGGAGAAGCAGCAGTGTCCTGCTTGGGTTAGGTCTTTGTTTGCTCTGGCGCATCGGGGTCTTAGCCGTCTGACAGGCAGAGGGACAGTCCAGGTCTCGGACACATAGAAATTCGAGCACACTGAGGTTCAATAAATCCAACCCTTTCCACTCTGTCTTTTTCTAATCATAAATGCCATCTTAACAACAAAATGAATGTCTCCTAATGATATAGAGCGAAATTAAATGATAAGTGACTTTGTTATAGATATCAGGGAATTCAATTTTTTAAATGATTATTTAAGTTTATATTACATTGTTGCAGTTTCTTCATCATTTAATCAGACACACAGGTAATACCTGATTTATATTTCAACTCTATACTTAAGAGTTTCAAATAGGATCTATTAGGGATGCTCAATTAATCGTATTTTAATCGTAATTACGATTATGGCTTGCAACGATTACGAAAACAACGTAATCGAAATAAAACGATAATTTTTTTATTATTATTATTACTTATTTTTTCTAAATTTTGTATTGGGTTTTTCAGTTGAATTGTACTTAAAGTGCAGGGTAATCAACTGTTAAGAAAATTCTCCAATAAATTGATGTTTTCAAAGTAAATGGATAATCTTTTTTAATAATCGTGATATCAATTATTGACCCAAATAATCGAGATTATGATTTTTGCCATAATCGAGCAGCCCTAGGATCTATATCTTTTCCCACAGATAACACTGATGGGATAATGTTTTAATGCTAATACACTGATAACATCTCTCTTATGTAATATATATATATAGATATAATGTTACAAATATTATAACCTAATTGGTTTATTAATTGTGTTTTATTGGATGCCCTCATCAGTCATGCACATCCAAATATTAATTATTTTTACATTTAATTATGAACATCTCTAAAATTGTCATAGATTTGTATTCATTTCACTGACAGTAAAGGGTAGCCAGCAAAGACAACTTTTACTTTATTAAGATTATTATTGTTTGAATATTTTTAAATGCATTAGGTCATATTTACTTAACTATTATTTTTTGTGAATAATCTTGGTTTTAAAATGTTTTAATTTAGTCAATTAATAAGTTAATTTAAGTCTCACTTTGCTGTCAATAAATATACGCCATGAGGGAGGATATGACATGCATGTCTATATATTGCTGGTCAATGGGACACTTCTTTTTCTTGTATTGGATTACACCGAACACTCCTTTTGAATGTAGGGAGTTTATGTTGATTGGTTATGTTGGTATGTCTGGATCGCAAAATAAATAAATGCTGAAAATGCGTGTGACTGCTGTAAACTGTGTACATTTGTTGCTGAATTTAGCTGGAAAAGCTGAATATTTTATTTGTTGAATGGTCTCTGTAGTTGCTTTTAGCTACAATGTATTTTATTTTATTTTGTAAAGCACTTTGAATTGCCGTGTGCTGAAAGGTGCTATATAAATAGCCTTGCCTTGCCTTACAGAACTCCTTTTAAAAATTATTTCAACCATTTGTAGCATATTTACTCAAAATAGCTCTTTCAGTAAACCATTTTCTCCTATAAATTGAAATACTCACATGTTACAAACACCATATCTGCACAGACTACAAAAAGAACATCTCCATATATTCCTCGTTTAAATCCCACTGTTACTTAGAACAACAGTAAAGGAGCATACTAACAGATCACACAAATTGAAATTGACTCAATAGTAGGCCTATGTTTTCTTTCTATTATAATTATTACTATTATCACTTTTAGTGAACACTTATTCGTATTATCTAAATGCCCTGTCCATAATCCAGACATGCAAATTGTTTGAGTGTAAAAATGTGTTTTTTCCTATCTGTTTATACTCTAAAGATTCTTTAAATTATTATGGATTAATTACTAATCCCTTTTGTACTTCTGATCAAAATTATTGATGTGTAATGCTTTAAATATACAAATATGTGTTAAATGTAATAGTTCTAAATTTGAACACAGTGTCGTGTGTGGTTCTAGTTCTGACTGAAATAATATACAATATGTCCAGCAGATGAAGCCAAACCTTAATTTATCATGAATCTCTCTTTCTTATGTGCCACACCCTGTTGCATATGTTCTTTTCACTCCGACTTCTCCATTTTACAAAACCTCTCCTTATTTCACACGTTCTTATCTATTTGTTCTGCTTTTAATCAAGCAGCGTAAAAAGTCTTGGTCATTTAGCAACAAAATGCTAAATTTGCTGTTCTTTTAATCAAACAGCGTCAAAAGTCTTGGTCTTTTTTGCAATCAAATGCTATATTTTCCGCCCTAAATTGTCCCTGCCACCATTTTTAGGATATTATAGTAAGTTCATAGGAATGAATGAAACAATCATCCTTGATGCTTTTATCTTTATCACAGCATCCTTGATGCTTTGGTCTTTATCTCAGCATCCTTGATGCTTTTATCTTTATCATATTTACGAGAAATATATCCCTTGCTCTCCCACAACAAACAGCCAACTATATATTTTTACATTACCTTCTCTTTCTTCCATCAACACTCACAGTTTGTAACAGTCCTATTATACCTACAATGTTGGTATTTACAACAGGCTTCTGCTCACCTTTGATTTTGGCCCTGTGAGAGGAGGTCTCCGTCGTCCTTCAGTCCCTCTGACTCGAAGTCGGGAGTTCCCAATCGTCTTTTTGGAATCACGTCGTGGGTCTCCATTTTGTTTTGTTCAAAATTCCAGGAAAGACAAACGACTTCTAAGTTCAACTATTTATTAAAAAAGAGCAAAAGATATTCACTTGGCCAAGGACTCCGTCACGTCATAGAAATCACAGGCAGCCAAGCTGTAATCTGTGAGTCTATTTTCGGACAAGAGCCTCGAACCTCGTGCGTGCATACATTTTTATTACACGGGGCGTTTGCCCGTACATTTATGATTGGTCAAGACTAGCTGAAGATATACCATGGTTTAGACTTGGCAAGCCGCATTTGCATATTCACCTGTCGCGGCGCGCCCAGTGGCTTTTTAGTGGGCGCGTCAACAGGATGCGTCAACGGTGGTTCTCACG
This sequence comes from Pseudochaenichthys georgianus, assembly GCF_902827115.2. NCBI lineage: Eukaryota > Metazoa > Chordata > Actinopteri > Perciformes > Channichthyidae > Pseudochaenichthys > Pseudochaenichthys georgianus. Next base: position 11,483,721 of record NC_047526.1, read on the forward strand.
GGAGGAGGAAGCCTGTGTGTGGTGAATGCGGGTATTCAGCGGGATAGTTACGTGTTCTCAGCATGTATATATGTTCAAATGCAATGGGGAAGTAACTGAAAGTAACCGTATGTGGATATTGCATCGACCGACCTGGAAGCACGTCTCCTTGGAGAGGACGCGCACAGATAGAGAGAGCTTCTCTCCGACACAGGGTGAGATCGCTCCTTTGTGCCACGCTGGACCTCGTGTTTCCTTTTTTGTGTGGAATATAGCCTGAAAAGGCCTACAAACATTTCTGTTTTTGCCGCCGACGGGCGCAGGAGCAACAGCCTTTTTGGTCAATGAACAATAGCCTGGATTAGGCAGTAAAGACACTTTTTGTGTATCGCAGAGCGGACTGTTTAATTTTGTTTGTGTTGTTTGGCTGGAAAACTGTCAATATAATGGATCCATGCATGAAATCTGTCTCTGTTTATTTAGTTTAAGGGGCAGATTATCCGTTTATTATTTCTGTTTACCTTTATAATATTATTTCATTCAAGAACCCCTTGTGTGTTTAATTAACACAACTATTTTAGATAGTTGATCGTTACAGATGGTGGCCAGTATGGGGAATGAAATGTGATTTAAAAATCGGATATTATTTAAAGATTTATTTAAATTATTTAAACATTTTTGGAGATTTTGAAACTGCCAATTGAGATATTTTTGTTTACTGAGACACTAAGCCTATGTGTTGAATTGTATTGATTGGATGAGAAAAGAAAAACGTGTTCTGTACTTGTGTAAAATAACCATAGTCAGGCAATGGCTTCTGAAGAAAATGTACAACAGAATATGGAAGCACAATTAGAAGAGAATGAGTCTGAAGAAGGTAGTATAGTACAGGAGACCAGTGGGCAACACCATGAAAATAGAGGTGATGCATGGATAACAAGAAGAAAATCTATTACTGATATTACCTCTTTGATCGGTTCTCTTTATATATCTGATGCAGAGCAAGAGGAAAGTATAGGAGATTGGGATAATACATCTTACCATGCATATCCTGCTCTTGCATCTTTCTCCACAGACTTGGGAACAGTTATAGAGAGAGTTAACTCCCTTGAGGCTGATTTTAGAGATTCAGTTAATAGTGCGCTAAACCGAGAAGATAGCATCAGAGGCCTCGTGAATAAGAATGTTGAAGCACTGGAGCATCATGTGATGTCAACTTTGAAAAACGTTGAAGAGAAACTGGTGGACTGTTTACAAAGGCGTGATGAAAAATGGAAGGCAGAAATCCAAAGGCTGAAGCGTGCCAGCCTCCCTGCTGTCCATAGGCCCTTTGTCAGTGCTGGTGCTAGTTTTCAGACGTCTTATGGTCGCACCACTCCAGCTCAAACACCTCTCATTAGTGCCACCCATGCTCCATCTCTTGGTACTGACACTCAGGTGTCGGGTCCTCATATTAGTTATCCCACTCCTACTCATTCAGTTCCCTCTGCTGGGGTTTCTGTCGGCCGAGCAGAGATTGCCAGAAGAGAACTTGATACTATTGATGCTGCGCCACACGGCAGGACATCATTCACTGACTTACTTCCGCTGGGACAACCACCAGGAGTCATTGACAACATAAACCCCATCACACCTGTAGGAGCAGTATACCGCCATCCAAGCCATACGCCGGTGGTGTATTCAAAGCCTGTCATTCATATGGAGTTCCCCTCTTTCGGTGGTTCCAGGGAGGTTGGAGAGGTTTTGAACTTTGTGGATCGCTGTGAAACATTCTTTGAAGTTAGGCCATTAACAGATGCAGAGCTAATAGGGGCTTTATCTGGGGTTCTTAAGGGGCCAGCGCATAGTTGGTGGTGTGTAGCAAAAAGCACAGTACACAACTGGCCAGAATTCAAAGAAGCTTTTCATGCAGCTTTCCTACCTCCTGATTACCTCATGGAAGTGGAGGAGAAGTTGAGGGATATGGTGCAGGTACCCGAACAGTGTTTGAGGGATTTTGCCTATGATTACCGAGCCCTTTGTCTACGATGGAAACCCGATATCACCGAGGCGGAGTTGGTGAGGAAAATACTCAACAACTGTAATCCCAGAATAGCTGGTTGTCTTCGGGGCACTGTCAGAACCGTGGACCAACTGGTGTCAATAGGCACATTAGCGGAAAAAGATTGCACAGCTGCAAAAAAATATTGGGGGAAAGTGGATCAACAAAAAGCAAAAGAGAAATTGAACAAAAGGCCCCAGGAAAAGTGGAGCGCTAAGAAACCTGCTGATGTAGTGACCATAGTGCAGAGAGGGAAGAGAAATCCAGTAAGTCTCCTACATGTCCCCGTAGAGGTGAGAGGAATGCAGTGTAAAGCTGTTTTTGACACTGCATGTACATACTCCCTCATGCGACAGAGCCAATGGCTGGATGTAGTCTGTAAAGGAGAGCAACTGAAGCCCAGTGAGAACCAAAGCTTTGCTTTGGCTGATAGGAAGAAATGCCATGGAGCCTTAGGAAAGGTACAGCTACTCTACGGCTGGCATGACATGATGTGGTCGCTAGAAACATACATCATCGATGACAACAACCTGGCATTCCCCATCATTCTAGGCTTGGACTTCCTTACCAAGACCTCAACCATTATCAACCTGGGAGACCGAACATATGGAGTAAAGGGGCCAAGGGATTACGTGTTCTATTCATTCCTTTCGCAACCTGCTGAGATCCCGGCAGCTCACCCCAGTGTTAGTCTCATAATAGCACTTCCACTGTCCAAGTCATTTCCTATTCAAGAAGAGACTGCCCCAGATTTTTCAGCTCATCCACCAGAGGTTAGAGAAATCTTGAAGGCTTGGCCAAAGGTGTGTTCAGGCAGTTTAGGGAAAACTAAGGTAGAAGAGCACAAGATATTTACTACAGACGAGGTTCCAGTGCGCTGCAAAGCATACAGGGTATCACCCCACAAGCGTCAGATCATAATAGACCAGGTAGAGCATATGCTTAGGGATGGCATTATTGAACCGTCACAGTCAGCCTGGGCGTCCCCAGTGGTCTTGGTGCCAAAACCTGACATGTCCCCAAGATTTTGTGTTGACTTTCGACCTCTAAATGCTAAGACTTGGCAAGATGCATATCCTATGCCACTTATTCATGAGTTGTTGGAGTCATTGCATGGAGCCGCCTTCTTCAGTACCCTTGACCTAAAATCAGGCTACTGGCAAGTGGCAATGTCAGAGGAAAGCAAGGCCAAGACAGCAGTAATCACACCGATAGGCCTCTACCAGTTCAAGTGCAGGCCATTTGGGCTGAAGAACGCCGGTGCATCTTTCCAGCGATTGATGGAAAAGGTCCTGGGAGAGCTGAGGGGAAATTCTGCTTTGTGTATATTGATGATGTCATCATCTTTTCACCCTCACAAGAACAGCACTTCAATGATTTAAACGCTGTGATGAAGAGACTGCATGAGGCTAATTTAACACTCAATCTGAAGAAATGCCATTTCTTCCAGCAAGAGTTAAAGTTCCTTGGCCATATAGTGTCTGAGAAAGGGGTTCAGGTGGATCCAGAGAAAACACTGGCAGTGAAAGAATATCCTACTGCCCCAAATATCAAGTCACTGCAACGATTTCTGGGACTTGTGGGATGGGACCACAAATTCATTTCCCACTTTGCAGATATGGCAGCTCCCTTGCATCGCCTGGCAAGGAAAGCGGTGGAGTGGATATGGAGCGAAGAATGCCAGCAAAGCTTTGAACACTTGAAACAGGCTATGGTCAGCGCTCCCATCCTAACACAACCTGACCACTCAATTCCTTTTGAGGTGCACACAGACGCTAGTGACGCCGGTTTGGGTGCAGTCTTAATCCAAGCTACTGAGGAAGGGGAGCAGGTGATAGCTTATGCTTCACGGGGATTGAGAGGAGCCGAGTGTAACTACTCCACATCAGAAAAGGAATGTCTAGCTGTTGTATGGGCTGTTGAAAAGTGGCGACATTTTCTTGAGGGAAAAGAATTCACGGTATACACAGACCATGCTGCTCTGACTTGGGCCTTCATCTTCCCGGCTGACTAGGTGGATCTTACGACTCCAGCAATTTCAATTTAGGGTCCAATACAGAAAAGGCCTGCACAACATAGTGCCTGATGTTCTGTCCAGAGCGATTGCACATCCATCCACAACTGCGTATGTTGCCTCAAACACCTCTCACTGTGCTTCTGACTTACCAACCACCCTATCAGACATACGAGAGGCCCGGGAAAGGGACCCTGAAATCAGTGACATGGCAAAACAGTCTGCTGCCATTTGTAAGCCAGATAGGATAGGGTACACTGTGTTACAGGGTATTCTGTATCGGCGGTCGCCTGTGAGAGTAGGGGGAGACAAATATCAGCTAGTGGTTCCCAATAGTCTAGTAAAAACTTTTCTTAAGATCCTTGAGGTGGCTTGGTGGCAGTCTGTTAGGAAGGATGTGTGGGCCCATGTAAAGTGTTGCAACACCTGCCAGGCCTACAAAGCAGATAATCAAAAACCAGCGGGGTTCATGCAGCCTACCCCGGTGGAGGAGCCCTGGGAAAAGCTGGGGACTGATCTTATGGGACCTTTTCCCCGCAGTAAAAAAGGCAATTGCTTTCTCCTCGTGGTTGTGGATTATTTCACAAAGTGGGTTGAGATGTTTCCCCTAAAAGACAGCAAAACTCACAAAATTGTCGCCGTCTTGAAAGATGAGATCTTCACCCGTTTCGGTGTCCCAAGTGAGTTGGTTTCTGATCGGGGAGCACAGTTCACTGGCCATGAAATGGCCAACCTATGCAAATCCTGGGGAGTCACACAAAAGTTCACCACCAGCTATCATCCTCAAGCCAATCTCACGGAACGGTCCAACCGGACCATCAAAACGATGATTGCTTCTTATGTGGGGACACAACATAAGAACTGGGATCAGTGGATCAGGGAATTTCGTTTTGCCGTCAATGCTGCCTATCACGAGATAACGGGGCAAACACCTGCAGTCCTGGCACTCGGAAGATCCCTGAAAGGCCCACTAGAGAGGTTGATCAGCCCTCCACCTCCACCTCATCAACCTACATATACACTAGGGGTGTTGAAAATAATCGTTTCTACGATGCATTGTGATGCGGACGTGGACGATTCGGTCTCGATGCAGTGACGGAAGATAATCGGTTATAGAGTAGTAACGTTGCTTCCTGATTTTCCGGCCGCGGCTTTACTATAACGTTTTTTCTGTCACTTTAATATCAAATCGGTCGGAGATCAGGGAACAGACGTGACAGCGGCACAGCAACACGGAGCAGTCTGCTTTATCCACCAACACAAGAACACCAGTCCAGAACTCACAGCAGAATGACCCGCTCTGAATCACTCCCTGTGTCTCTGAGCCGCAGCGACACGGAGTGTGACAGGGATTTATGTTTTTCAAAAATAATCGTGTAACTTACAATCATGTCAGGTTTTTGGTGGATTTAATTAAGTTTTGGATTGCAGAGTATGAATGCCCTCTAGCAATTTGCAGACGATATATACGTGTTTAAAGTTTGAAGGCAGGAGGAAAAAAGCTTCCGCGATCACCGTCTCCTCTCCGTTCCTCCAAGCCCCGCCCCCTCCCTGAAAATAATGAGTGACAGGCTGACAGTGACCCGATTGAAACTTTATTATTCACTTAATCACTGAGATATAATGAAGCTAATTTAATCTCATGCATTCATGGGATTCATGTAACAGTGAGACAGAGAATGTGAGTGTGCACCCACATGCAATATTTTAGTTTGTATATGCTGTTGTACATACTCCTGTTGTCTGCTGTGTTCAGACTCAAGTCCTGTGTGTGAAGCCACATTCAGGACATTCAGTGTCCTTTCTTAACAGAAGACCGTTGCTAGAAGCTGCAGCTAGACTGCAGAAGCATTAGCTTTTTGCTTTTGAGGATGGAACAACTTCACACACGGAGGCTAGACCTATACAATTCATTTAATTTGGTTTATAAATTAATGTCAAGACATTTATGTTATTGATTTCTGAAGCACTTTCTAAATAATAAAAAGAGAGTTCATATGTATTTACTGCATGTATGCATTGATGAAAAATAAGCCATGTGCAGTAATATAGAAAATTGAGGATGCAACGCAGTGGTATGAATCGTGATGCACCGTGATATCCAACCGAATCGAATCGTTGACAGGATAATCGTAATCGAATCGAATCGTGAGACCAGTGAAGATGCACAGCCCTAATATACACTACTGGAAAGACAACAAAAGATGGTGGAACAAGTAAAAAAGAGAGTTGGAGTATGCCAAGCCAGACAAGCCAAGTATTATAATACCCACAGGAGAGGTGCACAACTCCTGCTGGGAGACCTGGTCTGGGTCCGCACTCACCCACTCTCTAAAGCATCAGAGAACTTCTCAGCAAAGCTTGCGCCTAAATGGTCGGGTCCAGCTACAGTGGTGAGAAAATTAGGCCCTATCAATTACCAAATAAAGTGGAACGGCCAAAACAAGAAAATGGACACTATCAATGTGGTCAACCTAAAGCCCTACTTCGGGGTGCAGCCCCTCATACCTCCGGTGTGGGGGGGGGGGGGGGGGGATCTGTGGAAAGGGTTAAGGCATGTAGTTTAGATTCAAATGACATGAAAATCTATGATGCATGTGTATTATCCTCGCAACTACAGTCGTTAAAATGTCCACTTTTATGTAAGGTTTGAGGGTGTGGTTCGGCAAGCCTCATTTGCATATTCACCTGTCGTGGCGCGCCCAGAGGCTTTTTAGTGGGCGCGTCAACAGGATGCCATCGGTGGTTCTCACGGGAGGAGGAAGCCTGTCTGTGGTGAATGCGGGTATTCAGCGGGATAGTTACGTGTTCTCAGCATGTATATATGTTCAAATGCAATGGGGAAGTAACTGAAAGTAACCGTATGTGGATATTGCATCGACCATTACATTACATTATTACATTACATTGCATTTAGCTGACGCTTTTATCCAAAGCGACTTACAATAAGTACATTCGACCAGGAAGACACAACCTTGAAGAAAACAGAATCATATAAGAACATCAGGTTTCAAAGAGCCAATCGTTTCAAGTGCTACTCAACTGGCTTTAGATAAGCCAGTCCTTTATTAGTATATAAGTGCTCTGTTAGCAGTTCTTTGTTAGTCATTCTATCGCTCGAAGTGGAGTCGAAAGAGATGAGTTTTCAGTCTGCGCCGGAAGGTGTGTAAGCTTTCTGCGGACCTGATTTCAATGGGGAGCTCATTCCACCATTTTGGAGCCAGGATAGCAAACCCACGTGTTTTTGCTGATGGGAACTTGGGAACGACCGACCTGGAAGCACGTCTCCTTGGAGAGGACGCGCACAGATAGAGAGAGATTCTCTCCGACACAGGGTGAGATCGCTCCTTTGTGCCACGCTGGACCTCGTGTTTCCTTTTTTTGTGGAATATCAACACACTCTCACTCCCTAAGCGTCCAATAGCGACGTTTGGTCAGTGTCCGTGGCGTCCAATTGTGACGCTCCTAGGCTCCTTCAGCGTCATAAAGGGACGCAAATAGCTTTCAACTGATTGCAATGTATTCCCATCTGCGTCGGGATTTGACGCTCATGGAAGCACGGCATTCGTTTATGCCGGCTGCCCTTAAAGGCAATGTGAGCATCCATTCCCATTGGATAACGGAGAATTTTACACCCGGAAGTAAGTACTCCTCTTACTGTCGATTGATTTTACAGTGATATCTGCACGACTCATCGACTAAAAAACACCAGATTATCCTTGTTAATTACACAACATTGATTGGTTTAAATTGTGTACAATGCTTTTGTATTTTTCCCCTTCGATTCGGAGAAACAAATATGTTTTCTGAGTAAAGGATGGCAGAAGACACTACACTACCCAGAATCCCCAGCTATCGTTTGGCCTACACCATGTGCTCTGTTTGACAAACCCCGTTTTTTTCACCATTCATTCCGATGGCTGGCGTCTATGTCACGTGATCTTCAAATGTCTCCCTGCAGAAAAAGAAAACATGGCCGAACTTCGTTTTATTCTGGGTGTAAAATGCCTATTTTAAAGTTAGTTTGGCCATTCAAATGCGTTTTGATGTCATTTGATGCGAGAAATATGAGTTGTTATTTCAGATTATGTGTGCAGTGGATGTACATGATCTTTAGTTTGCTAGTTATTACGAAGATTACTTCAGGAAATCGCGACGTTTTCATTGTTACCAAGGTGGTTGCTAGGGACGCTGCTATCGATATTATTTCTGTTATGTTGTGTAACTGTTTAATGGTGTTATCTTTATTGCTACCCCCTTCCCCGTCAATGTATAGTGTTGGTCCACAGCCTAAACATATTAGTTTAACAAAATCCGCATCTAAAGATAGCCTACGTTATTTCCCCCCTGTGCAATTCCAGTCTCACATCTCAGAGCACACCGTCATTAACAAATACCGGAAACAGACCGAAATAATAATAATACCTTATTCCGAGTGTGCTTGCTTTTCTCTTTGAAAGTCATCACATAACGGCATTGTAATACACGGTTCGGCTGCATTACATATTACATATCTGCCGTAGTTCTGTATTTATAGAGCCCTGATGAGAAGACAAACATGAGGAACTGAAAACGTGACGTGGATCATAAATATATCAGCCATTAAACAACATCTTACATTTCTTTTCACACAATGCGTCTCCTTGCAGTATCAACACTAATTCGGCTCACTTTTATATTTGATCCAATTGGTAGATAGGCTGTATTTACACCATAAAGGTGCACAGATTATATAAAGAGACACCTGGTGGTTAAAGCATGTTATTGAATTTCAATATTTTTATTATTAGATATTAATACGATCCCTATAAAGTATATTCATTACTCGTTATTCTCTACTAATTGTTAATTAAAGACCGTATGTAATGACTATTTTGCACATCCCTTTCAAGATTTCAAGATTTTCTAAGGTTTATTGACATATCATATAGGCCTACACAACTGTGGTGTAGTTCTGCACTGAATGAAAAACTTGGGTTGCAGGTTCCTCAATAGTGCATTACAAGACATCTATCAATATTTGTGCATACCTCCAGCAATGTTAACTATGTTGAAGCACTTATTGTAACTGATATTATACATAATGTATTATACTCTTATAGATGTATGTAGATATTTCATCTCCGGCCTTGTCAGGTATTGAACAATCAATAAATAAAGAACACAGAATTGTTGAATATAAAACACAGAATTTATGTGATTATACTAAATGATTTTCAAATAAACACAACTGCATATTTAACTGCTACACATGCTGATGTAACGCAAATGTTCCAACTTGGGATCAATAAAGTATATCTTATCTTAAGCTGATCGATGGCTACTGCCATATTTGCAAAATGTGCCTCTGAACCTTGACAAGTGCACAGGCTTATCAATTAATGTAATGTAATGTTATCACAGGGGTCACACACATAAGACCAGCTGTTAAATACAGCTCTTCTGACCTTAGCTGGCATGTGGGTATATATATTAATACTGCCTATAATGGGCACAAGCAATTTTCACCCATTTATTAATTATATGTTTTAAATGTGAGTGTTTCCTGTCCCCTAAACCTCCAGGGATGTACACAGTTTAATACTGGCAACTTCTTATTATGGGAAATACGAAAACGTCTTTTAAAACTACAACTCCCAGTAGAGACGTGCCATAGAGAACATGTTGCGAAACAGAATAGCCAGCATGTGTAGTTCTGGGGACGGGGTGGGGGAGGGGGGACGCGGTGGACCCGTTCAAATCCAGTTTTGGACAGTCTGCCGTGGTTCCATCCCATTTCAAGTGCTGTTCGAGAATCGCCTTAACCCTCGGAGCACACTCTCCAATCACAGAGCTTGAGGACTATCACGGGGTTTGTCAAGAGCACATGGTGTAGTCCAAACGATAGCTGGGGATTCTGGGTAGTGTAGTGTCTTCTGCCATCCTTTACTCCTGGGAATGGACGCTCACATTACCTGTGTTCAGAGTGGCTGTTTTGCCAACTTGGTAACTCTGGAGCTGAGGGGAAACCAGTTGGATACCACTGATGGCATTAACCTTCCCAACCTGCAGTAATTATATCTGGTAATAAAAAATTACCATTTGATAAATATAACAAAAACATTTGATGAGGTTAAGCCATTAACACCAATCTCATTCAGCCGACTGCCTGTAACTTGTCTTACTTTCCATTCAGGCCCAACATGTTATCAAGCATCTGGAGGGTTTAGAGAGGATGGAACGCCTCACCACACTTCACCTTCGAGACAACCAGCTAGAAACTCTGGACGGCCTCAGTCCCAACATGAAGTGTCTCCAATACCTCAATGTCAGGTACACATGTGAACAACATAGACTGTCATCAAGGCAGTAAAACACCAAGGAAATCTATATATCCAAGATTGTTTATCCTAAATGCTCCCGTCTCTCTCCCTTAGAGGCAATGCAATATTAGAAGAGAATGCCCTGAAAAGCCTCGCACTTGTGTCAAAAACTCTCCGCACTTTGGTGCTTACTGATAATCCTCTGGTGGAATCGACAGACTACAGGCTGAGTGTACTGATGCTCCTGACACAGCTGGAGCGAATAAACAAAGATCCTGTCTCCCCTGAGGAGGTGGCTCAGGCCAAGGAGAGAATCAAGGTAAAGCTAAGACACACCTTATTTCTCTATTTGGCATGGTCAGGCATACATTTCTGCTCTATTGTTTTTTTTCTTACTGCATGTATTTCATTCCAGGAACTGAAGGAGGAAATGTCTGGGACATAAGATTGCAATGAGGAAGTGTTTTACCTTGAAAACACTGGGTTGGTGTTTGTAGGTGGGTGTGTTGAAACGTATTGTAGTATACTGTATATTTTGAGTTTCTTGTATTTGTATCTGTAAATGTGTTGCCTCCATTATGGATTATTGTTGTCATGTTCTAACAGCCTATTTATTTTTTCAATAATAAACATTTGAAAACGTTTATTTCTGTGGTGTTTATTGACATAAAGTGAGAAAATGCTGACAGTCAAGCTGTGACAAAGCAACCTTTCAGTGACTAGGCAGAGAAAAAGAGTGTGTTTGAACCTTGTGCTGCCTGCGGCATCCTGAGTAAGGATGAGAGGCAGTGGCGTAGCGGAGGCCCCCACTCCCCCGCGGTGCGGGGGAGCCCCGGAGCTTAGGGGGCCCCGCCCCCACTGTAGGCTATCCTCTTAGATTTCGTAACGCGGGAACAGGGCGCAGAGGGCGGGGCCCCCCCTCCCTGCTATGTTGCTACGTCATGTGTACGCTGCCTGTAGTAGTACAACAGTGTATCATTATAATTATTTGCTCACCTGCGATAGGGCTAGCCGGCTGATAACTAATGTTCATTGGCAGGCTGGGCAGCGTTCAAAACAAAGCGGGAAGTATTGCTCATATAAATAACGTTCATTAGTTGCGTTGCCGGTAAACATGAAAAATGAAGCGCCACTACCCAAGCGGTGCTCAGAAAAGCAAAATGAGAGCGAAAGCCGAACAGGAGAGGGCAAAACTACCTAAAATAACGTCATTGTTCCGGCAGGCATCAAAGGTAGACGTAGACTCTAACGTTACTGCAGATAGACCGCTAGCAAACCCCACCGGCCCCCGGCCGTCAGCTCCGAGTCCAGGCAGACAGCCCAGCAGCCCCGTTACAGCCGAGCCAGCTAGTCGTGCCTCGCGCTTCGAGACAGGTTAGACATTAGAATAATAGAAAGTTTTATTCGCCATAACCAGTAAGAGTATGCTACAGGTTACATTGGAATTGGAATCTAATCCGTTCATTTTTGCAGGTCAGCAAGAAATCAGCTGTGCCCCCTCCGAGGCCAGTTCAGGCATAGCCAAGGCTGCCCAGCCAGCTAGCCGTGCCCCCACAGACCCCAGCAGCCCCGTTACAGCCGAGCCAGCTAGTCGTGCCTTACGCTTCGAGACAGGTTAGAATAATAGAAAGTTTTATTCACCAATCGCCATAAACAGTACGAGTCAGTATGCTACAGGTTACATTGGAATTGGAATATAATCCGTTCCTTTTTGCAGGTCAGCAAGAAGTCAGCTGTGCCCCCTCCGAGGCCAGTTCAGACATAGCCAAGGTTGCCCAGCCAGCTAGCCGTGCCCCGACAGTGACAGCAGCTCCCACCCACCCCAGGGACACGTTGGCCAGTGACAACTCTGTGACTGAATACCCTACTGATAGGGGGAAATTCCCGGTAGATTTAGAAGACGATGATGTTAAACGGTACATTCTGAATAACGGGCCATGCAAGCCTGAAGGGCCATTCAAAAGGGATGGGAAGGGAAGGTGCTTTTCAAAAGAGTTCTATAACGAAACATCCAAAATTGGATGTAGAATTCCACGCAAGTAGCTATGTTACTCGCCATCTATGGACCGGGTGTACTGTGAGCAGTGCTGGCTATTCGGTGAGAGACCGTCTGCCCATCACCTCCACCATGCGTGGAGAATAGGAATAAATGATTGGCAGGGTCTCTCTAAAAAGATTAAGGAACACGAATTCTCTCGCTCTCATTTGGCAGCATGTGTCGTGTATGATACGTGGAAAAATAATCTGACCATTGACGCGCAAATATCATCTGAGTTTAAGAGAGAGGTGGGGTTTTGGACCGACGTCCTAACCAGAATAACTGATGTTACACTAACACTGGCCTCTCGCAACTCTGCTTTCCGGGGTCACAGAGAGAAAATAGGTGATATAGATAATGGTAATTTCTTATCTACCATAGAACTTATGGCGCGTTATGATCCAGTTCTGCAAAGGCTTATTGAAAGCAAAAAGAAGGTGCACTACCTAAGTCCTCAAACTCAAAACGAAATAATTTCATTGCTATCGAAAAAAGTGCAGGACACAATCATTACAGACATACAGAATGCAGAATTCTATTCGATTATAATGGATACTACCCAGGACATTTCAAAAGTAGACCAACTGAGTCAAGTGTTCAGATATGTTACTATAGCAAATGATGAAAATGGAAACCCTACGGAGGTGAAAATAAACAAAAGTTTTTTGGGCTTCCATGCAGTCACAGACCAAACTGCTGCAGGTCTAGAGAGAGAAATTCTCGAATCGATGGAGAGAAAGGGGATACTACTTGGGAAGTGCCGCGGACAAGGATATGACGGGGCTAGCAATATGAGTGGAGTCTACTCCGGTGTACAAAAACACATAAGGGATAAAGAGCCCAACGCAGTGTACATTTTAAACCTTGTACTCTATTACGTTACCATTGACTGTTAGCAGGCTCAATGTCGAGTCAAGGCAACATAATCAAGGAGACGGTAGCCGAAGTAATCAAAAGAAGAATTTAATTAATAATTACCACCCTGGTTGAATGAAGGAAATATAAAGTAATGACAGACAAGAACACATACTGCACAGACAGGATCAGCCACAGACAAAGGGGAACACAGAATCCTTATACATGAGGTAATGACGAGACAAGACACACCTGGGTTAATTACAAATGGGTACACCTGGAGGGGAAACGATAAGGACTACAAAACCATAACAGGAAACTACAGCTAGACATGACACATCACACTAGGAGCGCCTGATCAGGGCACAAACACATAACACCCCCACACCCAACTTTATGTCCATAACCCCAAGGCGAAATGGGGGAATGAACATAAACAGAAGAAGGAAACAAGAAACAATAATACTGTCAGCATAATAAAAAATACAAATTGTACTAACAGCACCGGTATGGACGGCCATAACCCCACACCACCTCATGGATAAATAGCACCCCCCCCCCACCCTGTCGACACAGTCCTCCATTCTGGGCAATGGAAAACTATCAGGCCTAATCACGGACTCAGTGTTTGTCAACCGTCCCTCCACGACCGCCTTGGACGGAATAATGACGTCATCTTCCAGTTCTCCAACCCCCTCTGAAAAACAAAGACTGTCATTACTCTCATCAACGCTAGATGGGGACAACATACAAACTGACACCGGCACAGTGGACACACTCGCAGAGGGAACAACAATACTGTCAATAGGATTCACCAGAGGCTCCCTCACATAATATGGCTTAATCATATTAACATGACACAAGCGAGTCTTCCGCCCACGATCCGGTGTCTCGATCAGGTAGTCCAAATCCCCTACTGTCTCTCTAACCAGGTACGGCCCACTAAACCGTGCTTGTAAGCTGGAGCCTGGGACAGGCAACAGCACTAAAACCCTCTCCCCTGGCACAAACGTTCTAACCCGAGCCTTCCTGTCATACCAGCCCTTCATCCTCCCCTGTGTGTCACTCAGATTTGTCCTCGCTAGTTCACATGCCCTCTTCAGCTTCTCCCTAAAGCAGGGGTGGGGAACCTTTTTCCTCTCAAGGGCCATTTCAATTTTTACAACATCCTTCGAGGGCCGTACAAATTATTGAACTCAACGTCTGCTTAAAAAACTAAAATCACAGCCCATTCATTTCGCCTTTCTTTCATGCTGTGCAAAGAAAAAGCAACCTCTTAGTCCAGATATTTGACCATGACTCGCGCATGCATGCACCGTGGCATGACCACCAAAACAGAAATATATGGACACAAGATGTGTGCAAATGTATTTAGTTTCATATCCATGCGGACATGATTTAAGTGTGGGGGGGGGGCTCTAACCTCACCTAGCGGGGTTTGGGGGCATGCACCACCAGGAAGATTTGTTTTGAATGTTGAAGTTAAAAGCATCAATCTGGAGCACTTTGAGAGTAAAATTAATAGATCTATGGATACATCTCTCAACACCCACATGAAACAGAACTGTAAGCAGATTTTTTTCTTTATGGATATTTTACAACTTTTAAACTGTATTCTTGTTTAATAATAACTTTTTTTTACTGTCATATAGTATTTTATACCTGTTTACTTTATTCTCTTGTTTTTTGATAACTATAATGATCATATAAAGATGTGCCTTTACCTCACTGGTAGTAGAAAAAGCTTCTTGTATTCGTTAGCATAGCTAGCTAACCAGATGCTAATAACAACAAAGTTAGATGGAGCAGGCTGGACCTGTATTTTTCAGGAAAGGAGTGAGCAGAGGGTATAGTTGTCGATTCTTGTTCTGTTTTCTGTGACTATCGGCTCACCCTCTCAGACTTTCAGATGCGCGCGCTACTAAAGAGACGCGCTACCACGGAAACCAAACAATGGTGTAGCTGTATTAAAGTCTGAGTGGAAACAGTCCTGAATAAATCTGATTTAGTCAGAAATCGGGAGAAATGCGGGAGAAATATGACCCCGGGAGGAAACCGGGAGAGGGCAATGAAATCGGGAGTTTCCCGCGAAAATCGGGAGGGTTGGCAAGTATGGGCTGGAGAGATATCCTGTTTATGAATAACTCTTTGTATTCTTTCAGTGTCTGCACCTGACCTTGCTACTCTGTATTGCAGGCTAAAGACTTCTATGTATTCCAAAGTCACAGCCACATAAATGAGCACAATCTTATAATAATAAGAATCAGTCTTTCTAATGTTATATAAAAATAGCCTCCACAGTAGCTGCTGTGAAAATGTCCTCTAAAAATAATCTTGAATTAATAGAATACTCTGACAGTGATGTCCTGTTTTATGTTTGTTTAATCATTTCATTTATTTTCATTTTGTTTATTTGGCAGGGACAATGCACAGTAATGAACTCTTAAAACATTCAAATGTGTCAAGCGTAACAGTGCCAGATTTAGCTTTGAGCTACTTTCCATCCGCAGTCCCTCACATAAAACATTTAAGAAAATTACATTTTACAAACATAGCAAAAACAAAATACATGATATGCAAAAAGTGCAAAAGAGCAAGAGCAGCATACACAAGTATTTACCACATGGCAGTACAAAAGGCAGTCCTCTCAGCTGTGCAGACCCTCAGTGGGATGCAGACCTCAGCTCACCCCGGGAATAGGCAGCATGGTGAAAGACGGAGTATGCGTCCAGGGGTTAAAATACATGAAGCCTCCTGTTACTCAGGCCCGGACTGGCCATCGGGAGGACCGGGAGGTTTCCCGATGGCCTGGCCTGTTAAAGAGCCTGTGACACCATCCCAACAACT
The DNA here is from genome assembly GCF_902827115.2 of Pseudochaenichthys georgianus. Lineage (NCBI taxonomy): Eukaryota > Metazoa > Chordata > Actinopteri > Perciformes > Channichthyidae > Pseudochaenichthys > Pseudochaenichthys georgianus. The sequence continues at coordinate 11,499,797 of NC_047526.1, forward strand.
GTTGTGCAATGAAATATTGGGCTACTAGTAATCTCGAACCGTCAGTTTAAAAAAGAAAAAGCGATACCCTTCCGTTAAATATCAATAATTTCGAACATCGCGGGGAAATTCCTTCGACTCATTTTGAAGTTTTGGGGAAGCCGGAAGTGACGTCAATGCGGGAACGCTTCGAGAGCCAAACACGGACAAAGTGTGTTGTCATGCGTAGAAATGGTGAATTACTGAGATTAGGCACGTTAATAACGTTTTAATGAAGTTGACTACAGTATATTCATATTTGTCAGTGCTTTCATGTCAATTCGGCGACATAAACATAAATGATCGTGGTGAAGATGATGATTACATTAGGATTAAAAATCGGGAGTGAGAGCTGCTGAATTTCCTCCCGTCGGATGTGATATAAAAACAAATCGATTATTTTTGTGGTTGTAAACTCAAGTGGATGAAACTACATTTATTAGTGCTTTCATGTCAATTCGGCGAACATATGATACATTAAATGATCGTTTGTTTGAGACGGTCTGCATTTCCTGATGAGAAAACAAACCGATGCTTTTTGTAGTTGTAGTACACCAACAACATGGATTAAACGTGTGTTTTTTTTACCACAATGTTGGGGAAATTAATGGATAAAATGCACGGATTATTATTATTATTCCCACTCCGATCGGGACACTAGGTCCACCGTTTCCCCGCAGCGAGGCTCCCCCGTTGACAGTTTACGTGGGCTGGGTGCAGTGGCGGACTGGCCATCGGGACGAATCCCGATGGGCCGGTACCGAAGTGGGCCGGTCGGATAAGTCACCAGCACATCCCCCATAGGCGGCGCGTGAGGCTCAGGTTTGAGAAGGCTAAATAACTTCTTTTACCTGACGCTGCCCGCCTCCGGCGTCTATAGAAAAGAGATGAACTCAGTGTGCGGAGTTTAAATCTCTCAAGTCATATTACAGGATAAAGGAAATACAGTTTAAACTGCCGTATGCAGAGAAGACGCCGACGTGTCGCACTTATCATTCATATTACATCATCAATCAAATCATCGATCATATAATATCATAATATATCATATATTTCCTTATCTGAGTCAGCTTCTCCAGCCTCATCTGGCCGTGCAACACTCACAGTGTCACAGACTGGATGCAGAAGTATTATTTTAAGCAACACATTATGTTGACGAAACACTCGAGACAAATGTAATTAAAGTCAGATCCACGCGTGTCTTAGACGTGAACGCGCTCTCAGCTGGAGAGAGAAACCCTGGCTTGATTTACCGAGTTGATAACCAGCGTCGTCGGACCGCTTAGCGAGATCTCGTTTGTTAGTTTGTTGTTGTTAGTTTGTTTGTTACTCAAACATATCCAGGGTCTGTTGAACTGGCTTCGTAGTACAGGGCACAGGTGGCTAGCAGCGCTAAGGTCAAAGACACAGACATTATACATTATATTTGTATTTTACCAGGATGCAGTGACACAAATATTTACATTTACTATATACAGCACCTGCCGCCCCTGACATCCCCACTCCCCCCGTTGACAATTTACTAGCGGTACCGAAGTGGGCCGGTCGAGAGTCCCGGGATGATTTTTAGTCCCATTCCACCACTGGCTACATGACCATATGATCGCCCATATTGACGCACCTCATTCCTAAACTTCTAACAGATACAACATAAACCGATCCTTCAGCCTCATATGAGCTCTCAGACACGTTCAACATTAACCTGTCATCGCTGTCTGAGCTTGCTGCTGTGTGCGCCGTCGTGCGTTTACATCTGACTGTATATATATAAAGGTTTACATGCAGATGCTGGGATCCTGGACGGTGCAGCTGGAGCGCTGTGCCCGCAATGACGTCACCCATCATTTGGCGGGACTTGAAGAATCCGCGAGAAGATCCAGAAAATTGTCAACATTGAAGGCAGATTAATGGTTATCAAAGTACAAATATCCAAAATCAGTTCAGTAACGGTTTTCAAGGGGACAATATGTACTCAAATTGATGGGTTTGGATGATGGGGGAAAACCGTGTCACAGGCTCTTTAAGTGGCCTGCTGGTCTGGTGATCTTCTTTTAAGCCCGAGAGACCCCGGTTCCGGGGGCCTCCTGCAACATCTTGCAGAAAACAGTGTCTGAGGGCATGTTCATTTAATAACCTATGAATGTTTTATATCCATGTAACGGAAAGAAACACATCTAACTGATCATTTCAACAACAAAAAAAACACAATGCTAACGCTGAGCCTCTGAATTAGCAACGAGCGAAACATGCTAACAGATGACTGCACCGAAATTCACTCATAAAACCTTATTATTTATCTTTGCTGCACATCTCAACCCATCGTTTCACATCGTGAGGGGACACAGAATCGATGGGTACCCTCATTATCACTCAAGTATACGAATTCTCGGAGATAATGACAAGAACACACATCAAAACATATGGAGCTAGTTAGCTAAAAACGGCAAAATGGCTCATCTGTGTGGTAGTCTGGTCAAAAGTGGTCTTCAATGGCATTAAAACGATGCTGAAGTTAATCCATAGGTTAATCCAATGTGTCTGTGTCACTTTGAATGATTTCTGATAATCCATGAGCAATAAATCTGCTTTTCGGTTTTGAGATGTCAGACCTAGAGACAGCTTCACTCTGGAGCAAAACTGGGTGCACGAAGACGCCATCTTTTTTTAACATGAGTGTATGCGGGGAGATTTCCCTTCGATTCTATTGGCTCTAATGGTCAGAAAGAGATGTCACATGTCAAAATCGAAGAAGGGGGGCCAGAGATAAGGAAAATCCACCCAAATGGCCCCAGAAGAGGGTTTTTTTGCTAAATCTGTCTAAAAAGGTCATATCACTTGTTGTGCATCAATCTTGATACTGGGTACTTATTATATGTTGTACTTTGGATTCCTAAAGCTTTTAGGGTGCGTTCACACCTGCCTTGTATAGTCCGGTTGAATCGAACCCTGGTGCGTTTAGCCGCTTGGTGCGGTTCATTTGGGTCGATGTGAACGCAGTCCGAGACCTCTTAAGTGAACTAAACAACCGGACTCTGCTCCGCTAAAATAGGTGGTCTCGGAGCACTTGCTTGCGAACTCTGGAGCGGTTCATTGCTGGTGTGAACGCAGTCCGCACCAAAACATAGGAAGCGCAGTATTTACGTGTCACAAGAACCCGGATATCTTCAAAAATCTTTAGCGAAGGAGTCTTTCAAGACATCCGCAGTTGTTTAGTTAAAGAGTAAAGCAGAATTAAGTGTTGAACAGTGTCGTGTAAAGTAAAAAAATTCCGTCAGCTAGATAAAAGTAAGAACACCTGTCGTCGGTGAAACGCCCCTCCTCTGCAGAACGTCTCTCATGGATAATGCTGCACATTATCCCGCGTATTACATGGCCACATTCTCAACAAAGTAACGACATGATTCCCAATATTAATTGAAATGCTTTTGTGGATTTAGAACATGATTTTATTGATTTAAAAAATAGTTGTATTTAAATTGACATGCATCCGCTAAGAAAAATAGTCCGTTGTTACTGTTTGAACTAACGTAGCAATGGCAGGAACTGCTTCGATAGCGTTTTTGAGGAGCTTTTTGAATACAGATTTGAAAAAATCGTTGCTTGCTTTAAAAGTAGCACAATTCATTATGTCAAACCTTGAGAAGTATCTAGATATCCCTGCCCTAATGCCAAAGTAACTGGCAGCTGAATATGTGTCGCCGTCTGACCTATGTCTGGACCACTGCGTAAAAAGAAGGGTTTCTGCCCGTTACTTCTCCGCTGTTTTCTTGTCGCTCTTGTCTTGTCAGTTAGTTTCAGCCAAACTGTATACAGTTAAATCGAACAGACTTCTTTGTGCAGATGTGAGCGTCCTTAACAATGGTCAATACATCCTTGACAGCGGTCTGTCTGTTCTGGATTAAAAACGTGTCACGTGTTTTGAATTGACCAATCAGAATCGAGTATTCAACAAAGCCATGTAATAATGTTTTTTAACGGACGTTGTCTGATTATATAATCATATGCGCGGGACGCTAGTGTCTGTTGATCTCCAGACTAACAGCAGCATGAGAATAACCTGCCGAAAGTGCCGATGCTCCATGGCTTAGGCTCCGCTAGAAATTGCCGGGATTTGCGTTTGTACCCCCTTAATGTCTGACCAATGGTTGAACAGCATTTCCGAGCACATGACTTGTGTTCAAAGTTTATAGTCCGTTTGAGTTTTGCCCGTGTGAACGCAAACCGAACCTTCTGAAAAATGAAACAATATAACAAACTGTTGTCTGGTGTGAATGCACCCTTAGTCTACTAACCCATCATCCAAGGGTAGTTTTCACTATAAGTACAAAATATTTTTGTAACCCTTTTAGAAGGGAAGATATGGTCATTTGTTCTGGGAAATGTCATTTTCGAGCCTGAGACCTGAAAAGCAGGCTCAGGGCTTAACAGGTTTAATGTATTGTGAACGCAACGCTGCTTAGATGTGAGTTTGCCTCACACAGGTTGACTGTCTGCCTGTCTACATGATGTGGCCTGCCGACATGCACACTTCCATACACTCTTAGAAGTAATGTGTCATTTTTTTAACACACTGCTGTGTCAAAGGCAATTCAACACATTCAGTGTCATTTCTGAAGCATTTTACACACACATGTGTAAAATAAAATGCACATAGCCAACACATTAGTGTGTCCACTGTCCTGCCCAATCACGGTTGAGTTATTTCAAATGTATCATTTTTCAACTGTCCAACTGTACATCAAATATCCAAACTGCCCTTTTCACCTCTGGCTGCTGTGGAGGATGGATATGTCAGTGGAGGAGAGTCTAACACTAGGTAAGTTGTTACAGAAACAAAACATTTTTAACAAAGTGAGCAGATATTGTCATAATGTGAGGAAGGGGTCTAAATAAATATGTTTTAACTTAAATAAATATGTTTTGCCAATGTTGAACAGCTAAATATTGTTTGAGTTTAGCTGCCTGGATGACAATTATTTTCCTTTAGGCCCATCTTCTTTTTTTATTATATTTATTTTAACTTAATTTGGCTTACACTCTTTTCTGTGACCATCATTCTTCATTTGGCATTATATTGATAGCATTAGCAGCTATATGTTTAATGCTATCTAGCTACTTTGGCTAGGTTTCATTGTTCTGCCAGATGTGGCGGGAAAGTGAGAGTGAGAAGACCGACAGAGGCTGCGTTAATATACAGTCTCTTACAGTGCAAATAAGTAACTCGGCACTAAAGTTATTTATTAGTAGTAAGTGTACACTACAGTTTACCTGTTTCTGACTAAAAACATCAGCCACTACTCTATACTTGCAAATATTATATTGTGTAGAAGGGAGATATCAGATCTGCCTCTTGTCGCTACGGCAGTTGAGACGCAGCGTCACGCACGTCAGGCCTTCCCTTCCGACGATTTCACAAAAATGTAAACGGCATGAAATAAAATCACCTAAACATAAGAAAGTAAGGCTGAAACATAACATGTTTTCTCTCTTGTCGTCCAGCTGGAGCGGGTTTTGTTTGGGTGGGGGCTGAGGCAGTGTCTCGCTGGGTCAGTGCACCGCTGAGGTCGCACACTTCTCTCTGCAGTGGTGGGCCGACCCTTCGTCTCTCAAACACCGGATCAACACAGAGGGTGAGTCCGTGTTCTTCTGTATTCTTGAAACCTCAGTCTTATGTTCTGTGAGACTAAACCATCTGCGTTTCTCGTTCCTGTCCTCGGGATACTCCGAGCTGTGCTCCCAGCTCTCCTCGCCTTCTTTTAAAGGCGTCGACTCCTTCTACGTGCGGGTCAATCTCAACATGGAGCCTAATGGGGACCCTCCGTCTCTGGGTGTGTCCTGGGATGATATTGTACACGTCAGAGACGCAAGACACAACCCTGTCCTCAGGAAAATATTGCAAAAACTCTAGCTCAGAAACATCAGGTTCAACAGATGTATCATTTCCAGCTTGGTGACCCGTTCAGTAATAAGTGCAACGTCGACAATGCCTGCCCTGTAAATATTGGGTCTCTGAAAAAAGCTGATATTATACTGGAGGGACTGATATCAGCCCTAGATGGAAATGTCACGATGAATAGCATCATTTATGTCACACATTCGCTGACCATACAGGGCCAGACATACAGGACTGGATCTGTGCTGCCCCTTCAAACACAGCATCAAGGGGAGCACTTATTTGGGGAAATGATTCAACTTATACCCCACTGTGAGGCATTTCACTCTCTCATTAGAATAATACTGCAAGTTCAATACTTTGATGATCATTTCTTTGCATACGTTATGCAAGAAACTGAAGACTTTGAAATGATAACATTAGGCGATGTTGCACCTCTTGATCTACTTTCGGATTTTAGCACTGACAAGCTTTATCTGAATCCGAGGTATAAGATGTTTTAGGTGGGCTTTTATAAACTGATCTGTTTTAAAATTCTCATGTTTAAATTACTTTCTTAATGAAATATTGTGCAAATTAAATATGTGTATGATAACAGCTGGATGGAAACACATCGCAATGTCAAAGACTTCAAATGTTTTGGCATTTTCATAATAAAAACTCTTAAGTACTGTATATTTAATATTAATATTTAATAACATCTGCTTGTAGTGACTCTGTGATATTAAACATTTGACGATTATGTTCATACAACAATAGTTTGCTGCAGATTAAGTGTGTTTTAACCAAGGTTTTTTTAGGTGTGATTTTATGAATTATCTGTTCTGTCAACATTTGATGAATTCGAAAAATATTAATGTTTTTAAATGTTAAAAATTATTTTCTTAATGAGATATTGTGCTAATGAAATCCTTGTAAATAAATGTCCAATGAATGTATTCTTGCATTTGATTTTTAAATAAAAACCATATCTACCACCTGGTACTTCCAGTAATCGTCATTGACACACAATGTGCAGATATAACACAATCAAATGTTAATTCTGGTTAAAGAAATATAACACAAAATGTTCAGAAATAAGAAATTAGTGTGTTCATCTTGGTTACACATTTATGACACACAATGTGTGTTAGGGGCATGTAACACATGTTGTGTGTAAAATTATTTACACATAAATTAACACAACACTTGTTGTCCCTGAGCACACTCTGTAGGTGTGTTGAAATTCAACACATGTTGAGTCATTTTTGACACATCCCTTAGTGTACCGATCATGCATCAAAGCCCTCGATTGGTCTCAGAGAGAGAGAAAGAGTGAGAGAGCGAGAGAGCGAGCGAGAGAGAGCACCGGTTAGCCTACTTGTATTTTTGTTGTTAGCATCTGGTTAGCTAGCTGCTCTGATTAAGGAGCTGATATAAGGAGCTGTTTCAACAACAAGGTGGAGGGAGAGTCCTCTGCTGTCAGACTGAGAGAGATAACTACAACTCAGGGGGGTATACTACGAAGCAGGATGTTCGCTTAGCCGGCTAACTTCAGGGAAAACTCGGGGTTTCCGGTCCTACGAACCTTGTTCTCTTTTTAGCAGGCTAGATCTCCATGGTAACTTATGCTGTGCGGCTAACCTGGGGGGTATACCACGAAGCAGGATTTTCGTTTAGCAAGATAACTTCTGGGATTTCCGGTACTACGAAGCTGGTTCACTTTTTAGCGGGCTAGATCTCCATGGTGACTTATCCTGGAACCTAGTCTGTGCTCCGAAGCAGGATAGGTTCCAGGATAAGAGATCAACTCAGCGAAAGCACCACGCCTGCTGACCAATCAGAGCTCAGTGTGAGGAGGAAATACAGTTTAAACTGCCGTTGCAGGAAAGACGGCCGGCAAAAATCACCGACTGTGTCAACGTGAACATTAATAGAATATCACCTCCCATCTTCAGAGCAATCTGACTATTATAATATTAGCGTTAAGAAAGCTTACTTAAATATCTGCCACACCATAATTAACCGGATCAGAGTAACATTAACAGTCCGCGGCATATCACATCATAATGTATTATATTTCCTTATCTGAGTCAGCTGAGCCGTATCTGGCCGTGCAACACTCAGTGTCACAACATACTGTATGCAGCAGAACAGAAGTATTATTTTAAGCAACACATTAAGTTGACGAAACACTCGAGACAAATGTAATTAAAGTCAGATCCACTTGTGTCTTATGTGATATCATACACCTGTTGATGTGGGCATTCAAACATTTGTTCTTTTACCAGCTGTATTCACCTTGCAGGTGCAACTATGTGGCTTTTATCCTGGATAAAGTGTTTAAGTTATGTAAGTTTAACGTCTTCATATTTGTCTAATTATATAGTTGACTTTTCATTCAGGAAGTGTGACGCTGCGCTGTCAGTAAGCTTGTCTATGTTTGTGATTGGTCGAATGCTCCAAATACCACCCCTTTCATGTGAACGCGCACCTAACTAGATAGGACACTGCTGGCTTGAGAAATCCACTTGATAACCCGCGTCGTAGGACCGTTTAGCGAGAGCGCGTATGTTTTGGATTAGGCCAAACGGCTAACTCAAACATATCCAGGTTAGGTTGAACCAGCTTCGTAGTACAGGCCTCAGGTGAGGTTAAGGACTCTCGGAGTGTTTAGATAGCCTAACTTTAGTCTAAGTTATCTCAGTGGGTCATCATTTATTTAAACACATATTTCCATTTGAGGGGGGAGTGATTAGTAAAATATGCATAAATAAAAAGAAGAAAATGTTAAATAGGTGAAAAAAGGCAAGACAAACTTTAACAACTTGTTGAGAGCTAAACGTCTTTGCTGCTACCAACAGGAGAGGGGGAGACAGGAGAGGCTGGTTCAGGAGCACATACACACTCACAACTATAAATGAACCAAAAATAAATAAATAAACAACTTTCATTTGTTTATATTGGATATGGTATGTTATTGGTTATGGCCATGATTTTATGATTATTTAAATCTATACAGTTCTGTTTCATATGGGTGCTTCCATAGATCTAGTCTCTTTATTTTCCCCTCAAACTGCACCAGATTGATGTATTTAACTCCAAAAATAAAATAAAATCAGCAACGCTGTAAATAAAACAAAAAAAAACTGGTAGTGGCCTGGCTGGATGTATAATTCCCGGCCTGATTTATTGTACCAGTCCGGCCCTGCAATTATCTAGTGTTTGGAAAGTAGCCTACTGGAGCATTGGGATTAATTCCTCATACAATATTTACATTTGGCCTAATTCAGTAAACAAGCTCACTGGGCATTATGAAGCTAATGCGATCTGTGCACATGTGTTCACTGTTTACTGCTTCCCACTTGTAAACTACATATCCCAGCAGCAGGCGGATTTATTGGATCATAAATCCGCAGGAAGTCTCGCGCGATGTGCGATTTTGACCCTGCCCTATGTCTCGCGCACTCGCAGCTCCATCGCTCAGTATATAAAGCAGGACAACGACGGACGGAGGACGGCTGGGGAAGTCGCAGCCCGGGATTGTAAATAAGACCGCAAAAACTGTGTTTTATTTACAAAAGTAATGCCGGCTGTTTTAAGATACCGTTCCCAGTTGTTTTAAGTCGTTTTTCGTAATTTTTGGCTCTATTCTCGCCTATTTCCGTGTGGTTTTTACACTACGCGTATAATGGCGAGCTCGGCTAACTCGAACCCAGTGGTAAGGACCAATCTCTAAGGATTGTCAGCGGGGAAGAATGGGGGTAAAGATAATGGAAAGCTGTCGACGAGCTGCTAATTATTGATTTCAGTGAAATTAATTTGCTGTAACATCCACTTCACTTTTATATCTAATAAAATGAAGGCTTAATTCAGTCATTTTAATCATTTTTGGAAACTAGACTGTTCTCTGAGATAAAGCCATCTGGTAGGAGCAATGGCTAACGTAAGAGGAGCTGTACATAAAGTAAGTGAAATGAAGTAGAACTGTAGGTATGGTGATGAAATGCAATTTTGAAGTTGCGAATAATGGGCTCTTTTGTCAGGTTGAAGCTTTCATGAGTTGGTTCATGTTGGTCTTTTGAAACTACACTTATGGCTAAATTAATATCTGATTTTGATGTTTGTCCATTGCTTGGGTGGATGAGTGTTATAAAAGCAAACATGATAAGCTAAATAGTTTTTTATTTTGCATAGCTTTTAAGATGCAGATGTTTGCAAAGCACCTCGCCACCATCCACTGCGAATAATTCAGCTTTTTTTGTGTAAAATTAAAGTCTCCTTAGCCGAAAAATCTGTTACGCTCAGTCATCATTGTCCACCATTCCACGAGCAGCAGGCAGGATAGCCGTCCCAAACCACCACTTTTACCCAGCTCATAACAATCTAATAACTGCTCTCCACCGACCAAGCCATACTACGTAGTCAAAGCTGAGCACTCATAATATATAACACCGAAAATATCCTTCACATTCCGTCACATAGTGCTCAATGTACGGGGCTGGCGAGCGCGCAGTTCCCCGCTCCGTAAAATGGCCTCCACGTCTGCCCTCGCTCCGGTTCTGGCCCTCCTCCTCGCTGCTGCTGGTTTTATACCGCCATATTGGCTCTCTAATATAGACTGCCCGGGATGGGAAGGTGCTACTCGACACTACGTCACCGGCTCTACATATAAACACCAGACTGAGCTTTAAATAGTGGAGGAGCAGACAGGCCGAGGGGGAGGAAGCACAGCACAGGGACCGAGGTCCGTGCTGCGGACATTGGGGACAAAGCGGTGCAGTGCGGTGGCGCTTTTAGGCTTACATTGTACCGCTTTCTACCGGCACTGAAATGCGGCAGTATTAGACATAAACACATTGTACATTCGCTGTTTGTATGCGCCACGTATGCCACGGAATTCCTAGTGACATACTGTCGTGTTGTTTGTGACAGACGGACATTTAGACATGGGCTATATGGATTAGCATTACTTTCCACACAGTGACGGTCACACATTGTAGCTAATCCCTAAGATTATTTCGCATTGGACCAGTTTTTAGAGTTGAGTTACATATTTGACATATTCACACCAAATATTACCTGTTTACTTACTTGTTGAGGATTATTTTAATTTATATAACATGGTCTGTCGGACATGTAATGGCTAGCTGCTGTTATTGCAGCTGTGAAGCTATCTAAGTCCTAAACATATTTCTGAAAACCATGCATCATATGTTCCATGAAAGTAAGCACCAAGTGGTGGAAATGTTGTATAACAGATATGTTGTTTTTGTGGGTTTTTTGTTTCTTCTTCAAGCAACTAATGTCCTTTTCTGGTGCTTACTTCCCCATAGCCTAAGCTGTATAAGTCTGTGATCGAGGATGTGATCAACGAGGTGCGAGAGCTGTTCCTGGATGAGGGAGTGGATGAGCAAGTGCTGCTGGAGCTGAAGACGGTAACTGGCCCCTGCAGAAGCATTGTTCCTGTGTAGGACAACTATAGGGGAAATGTCACTGGTGCAGAAGTGCTGTGAGGTGTAATGCATCCTCGAGTTCATTGGAGGATATACTTTTACACACACATACGGGTATTGGGCCGAGTGCGACACCGTACTGCCGGTATCCACCATTTCACGCGAGGTGCAAGCAGAATATCATAGTCTATTGCCTTAATCAATATCTAGTCAACTCTAAAATACCACATAAATGCAATGGCATGATAATATTATTGTGACAAGTGGGGTATTCACCTGGTGTTTCCAGAAATTAGACGTAGATGCTGCCAAAATCGACGAAGGCCACTTTCAAGGTTCGTTTTTCCATACATCTGCAGGCAGTCTGTAAGGGCAATCCAACCCACACAGCTCTAGTTTACGCTGGTAACGACCTAGAGCACACCCCTCAAGTCCAGAGATGCAGCGATTTCTTCGGTCGTTAATTCAGAAAAAAAACCTAGTGCGCTCTGCCTGGCTACTTTAGCTAGCTTTTTACATTAGCACCTCCAGGATATTAGCACCTCCAGGAAAATGGCGTATTTATATATAGATATATATGGCGTGCGTTGCATTGTGGGTAGCTCGTGACGTCACTGTGTGTGAAAGAATAGGAAACTAGCTGATCCCAATCTTTTATTATGATTGGAAACTTCAGCCTCTCATTGGAGAACCATTCCAATACAATAATAAAGTATATATTAAAAAAAGTTGCTCAGAGGACAAAAATACATACATTAAAGATAAGGTAGGTAAAAATGGAGAAACCAGCTCGAGTGCGCTAGAATTTGAAAGTACGCAGCCGAGAAAAATCTGCCCCTTCCTTCAGACTTCCTTACAGAGCCCCTCCTCCAACACACACGAACGCGCACATGACCAATGAGGGCACGAGATAAGTTTGTGCACATGGATGGAAGGCTGACAGGCAGGTAGGCCATCGTGCTTTTTACAGCGCCACGGCTTCCACAGATGACATTTTTGTATGTATTTATTGTCAAAGCATTTAATGTATTCATTGCTATCGGGATGTTAAGAGCATTCTCTTAACAACAACTGCCATTAAAAAGTATTTTTCCATAGTTAAATATTTAACCAACTTCAGTCCTGATCGGCACAATCAACTCTTCATTAATTTTCTGAATTGTATCCCTTTGAATCCCAATGTTTATGGAGAAATGACACTTGAAATTATTTATTTAAATTGAATGTTAGAAGGAAGTTAAGTGTTTTCTGGGCAGCAACAACTTTTGGTGAGTTTTTATTTATTTGTGCAAGAAACCAAGAAAATGCCATATGTATTTTCCCCGTAGAGAAAGCGTAATAAATATGCTCAATATAGAAAACGGAAAAACTATTTTAAAGTCAGGGCTGTAGATTGAAAGTCGAATATTGTGTGATTTTGATCTGTAATGGCAGTTGGATTAAATTAATATTTATTTTTGCCTTTAAGGGTCTCACTATCTATATTTTGGCTACCAACCAAATAATTGACTCATTAGAGTAGCAGAGGCTAAACTTCCTTATCCTCAAAAAGAAAAAAAGCTCACACTCTTGCCAAAATGTATGCAATGTGCATTAACACAGCCAAAACATTTATTTAAAAGCCAAAAGGTCCGTAGTGAGACACAATCTTGTTAAACCTCTGACTCAGCTCTTTTCTTCTTCCCGATGCCTCAGCTATGGGAAAACAAACTGATGCAGTCCAAGGCGGTGGAGGGCTTCCACACGGAGGAGCAGGCAGCCCTGCAGGCCGCAGCGCAGCTGCAACAACAACAACAACAACAACAACATCAACAGCAGCATCAGGTGCAGCATCAGGTGCAGCATCAAGTGCAGCATCAGGTGCAGCATCAGGTGCAGCATCAGGTGCAGCATCAGGGGCAGCATCAGGTGCAGGTCCAACAGGTGCAGCAGGTGCAGCAGCAAGCTCAGGCCCAGCAGGTCATCCAGCAGCAGCAAGGTCAGTCAGCACCGTCACTAACAACAACTAATGCTAATGCATGCAACAGAGACTGCTAACACCTGTGAAGTCCATTACTATTACACACCACAACATGTCCATTTGGAGAAGTCATATTCAGCCTTCCTACTAAACACACGTTTTTTACATTGATATTCAGAAAGTGAAACAATTTTACAAAACTACAATATGATTTTAACTTTAAACTGTAAGAGCCAGTTGTAGATTAAATGACTTGACACAATTGGTATTTTATCATCCCTATTTCTCTGTTGAAGCATTTTAGTTTCAGGGTGTTATCAGAAGTTTTTGTGTTCTAACGGTATTTGGGCCAAAGGGCCTTTATTGGAGATGTTAGAGTTGAAAGGGGGAGACAGAGGGGGGGACATTGCCTGAAATGTTCTGTCGTATCAGGATTGGGACCAGCCTACTAGGCAGCGTGGACCATATATGGGCAACCAGCTCTAACAGCTGAGCTATCCGGTACCCCATTGTTAGAAGTTTTCAATGGTGTCACGATTTAAATTCCTTATTGATTGAGATTTTAATTTCAACCTTTTTTTTTCTCTCCTCCCCCACCTACTTGCTTCCGAAATAAAAGGTCATTTCACAGATGAACCAAATAGTTTACGGGTAGCTTGCCGCTGCACTTTTCAAGACTCCACAGCCATTGTTAGAGTTAGAGATAGTGGACAAAAAACAAAAGTGGAAAAGCCTTCTGCTTCCTGGAATCCAGTGGTTGGGAAACATGTTTCCTAAACAACCTGAGCGATGTAAATATGGTGGCTATATGACACTTGATAACAAGTAGCCTCGCCTGTCTTGTCAAAGAAGGGTTTGAGTAAATTACAGTTTTCATGGCATAAAGCCAGTCTTATCTTTTACAAATTAAGACTCCCAAAGAGCAAACAGTGCTGAAAAGAAAATTGAAAGTCCTTACATCGACATTTTATATTAAATTATAAACAAATTGTTCAAATGCGCTCATATGGCCTAAGTGTGTAGTACATTGCTAAAAAAACAACAACATGCTGTGTATATATATATATATATAACAAACTTAAAACACTGTAGCCATCAATTTAAACAAGATTTCTTTAAATGCAAATAATTATCTCGGCATAAAACCAAATTATCTTTGATCTTTATGAATCAATACTGTCTAGTCTAACAATAGCAAAGCTGTCGGTGCTGGAAAAAATGATTTAATGATCTAATTGCGACTAGAAAAAAAAAGTCTGGTAGAATTATGGAGAGTCGTGATGCTTATGTTGTGATTTAACCGTGTCTCTCTGCACAGCTCCCCAGCAGCAAGTCATTGTCCAGGATCCCAAGATCCTACAGCACATGAATGCAACGGGCATGGTAAGTAGATAATGCACATCGCTTATATCTAGGGTTGGGTACCGAGAACCGGTTCCAACATTTCGATTCCAACGGCATCATTTAGAAATGTGAATTTCGGTTCCGCTTTTCGATTCCTGAGGAAATGTTTCTCGCCGCTCTGCGTAGCCTACTGTATGACTGCGGCGGGGCGGGAAATGTAGCGTTGTATCTACACTTCCTACAGTGTAACCTGGGACCAGGGCCAGCCCGTAGCACTGGCGTTATAGATGTTCGCCGAGGGCGCCAGATCTGTGGAGGCGCTGCGCTGACAGCAATGGGAGGGAAAACAAATGTTTAGACCGTTGGTGCTCATCCTAATTTTCGGTCTAGATGTAACAACATTCATAATTAAGTAAATGTAACACCCTTTTCATCCCGGTTACACGTTTCATTTGCCCTGTACGATGGGCGCTGCAAGTGATGAAAATGGGGGATGTTGGCTTATCTGGCGCCCGCAGCTCACAGCCAAAGTGCGCGTGAGCGAGGGAGCGAGGGAGGGCGCTGTTTTTATTAGCATCTGGTGCTAGCTGCTCTAACGGAAGAAGATGTTTCTACAATGATGTGGAGGAGAGTCCTCTCCAGTCAGACTGAGAGGCTGATAACTTCAGCTCAGTGAGGTAAAGGACTCTGAGTGTTTAGATAGTTCACTTTAGTCTAAGTTATCTCAGTGGGTCTCAAACGTTTTGATCACAATTTATGTAAACACATATTTCCAAGGCTCTCCTTTATAATTATTGGGATAAACAGGTTTGAAATCATTCCAATGTATACTATAGAACAGTAAACCAGACATATCGTTTTAAACTGGAGAGATACAAAAATATGCATTAATAAAATAAGATATGAATGAACACAAATAAAATACGTTACATTTATTTGTTATTGGCTATGGGTTATTGGTTATGTTCACATACTTATTTAATTATGAAAATGTAAACCGATCTTTTTCATATGGGTGTTTAGAGTCCCTTCAGAGAAATGTTCTTAAAGCTAAACTCAGTACTACCTGTGTGCATTTGAAGAGGCCCTATTAAGCTTCTTTGGGGTTTCCCTGGCGTGTATTAAAGGTTTGTGTGCATGTAAATGGCCTGCAAAGGCTAAAATCCCTGTGTTCCTTCCAGAGGGAGTTTCTCTCCCACCCCCCCCCCCCCCCCCTGCCTGAAACACCTCCCTTGAACTCCTATGTTTACTTCCGTAGAGTAGTGACATCACTATTTAACACTCGTCCTTTCTAGTGGCTATCGCTCCAACACTTTGTACATGATAGACTAAGGGGCGGTAATCTCTAAGCGGTTGACCAATCACAACAGAGCCGGCCAGTTTACCAATCAGAGCAGACTGGGCTCTGGTTTCAGACAGAGGGTGAAAAAAGGTGCTGCAGTATGATAAAAACAAAGACCTTTCTGAACTTGAAAGCATGTCACAGTAGAGACACAAGATACAGATATGAACCTGACAACGAGCAGAATAGGGCCCCTTTAAAGCACCGCGACAGAGCTGTTACACCTTGAAGATCTTAAAAACTGAAACGGTCATTGTTTTTCAATCCATTTTATTTATCAAGCGCTTTATCAGGTGCTCAAAGACCCTTTACAGAGATATAAAAAGTCCATTTAAAATAGAGCAATAAAACAACATGTGTCACAAGGACACAGCGTTAACCACATTAAGTGTGCTTAATTGTGTGTCTAGATCTTTGATCATGCGAGTGTGTACCTGACTCCCTTGTGTGTGTTTCCTCCTTTTGTCCTCTAGAGTGCAGCAGCGACCGCAGCGACCCTCGCCCTGCCCACAGGGGTCACCCCGTACCAACAGCTCATCACCAGCCAAGGTGAGACGCTCACAGGTTCATCAGTGCAGCACATTGGGAAGACAAATATCCACATTCCCAAATGAATGAATTGCTACATGAATCACAAGTTGGAGCTTGGTCATGATAACGATAAAAGAACAGGAAGTTGCTAAGGTAGTGTGCTATGAGACTGTTATTTGTATTTTTTTCCTAGCTATTCACACAATTAAAATTCCAGATTTTCTCAGTCATTTTAATTTAAATTGAAATGTAATAAAATAATGAATGAATGTATTGACTCATTTGACTATTATGTGACTTTCATAGAAAATGCGCTTTTCATTTCGAAGGCAGTGTTTCAGTTACTTTGAGTTTGTATCCGCTCTTACTGTAATACCTAGACGTACCTGGGAAATGTGGAGGATAGTTTGAAGGTCTTTTCTGAAGTGGAGGCCTGCGTCTGCCATTACGTCTCTGACCTCAACACAACTCTTTTCCCGGCTTTATCTTTTATCGCCCTCGCCAGGCTCTTTCCCCGTTAATGGCTTTCCATCAGATACAAAAACACACTCTGCCTTAAACACACATCTGTGCTCATTGGTCACACACACACACACACACACACACACACACACACACACACACACACACACACACACACACACACACACACACACACACACACACACACACACTCGCGCTCAGAAAAGAGCCATAAGAGAAAACGAGATGCGAAACCCCAGATTGAGAAACTGCGGTTTAAGAAATTGGCATGACAACTTCTCCTGGTGCTTGTTTGCTGTGTAACTCACTACATCTCACATAGAAGAAGCTGTAAAACACTGTAGTCTACATATAGCCAATGCCCTCTCACAGACTACCCCTCCCCCCTCTGTTCCCCCCCCCCCAGGTCAGATCCTGCAGGTGGTCCGGGCTGCCAACGGGGCTCAGTACATCATCCAGCAGCCGCAGCAGCAGATCCTCTTGCAGCAGCAGATGCAGCCCGGGGGGGTGCAGGCACCGGTCATACAGCAGGTATGCCCCATTAGACAGGTAGGAGCACCTTTGATTTGTCAACAACACCGTTAAAGATTAAGAACAAAGGCTGTAAGGGCGACAGGGCTGCATGTATCCATTTGTCTGGCTATGGAGCCAAACAGCTTTCTTGTAATAGACTGATTATACACAGTATGTATATTTGTACATACATTATCGTTATGAAAAACACAGCCTATTACAAGAAAGCTGTTTGGCTACATAGCCTTGATGCGTAGAGTATATTGAAAAATGCAACGTATAACATAACATTAGTTTATTCAGGACACCCATGACTACTTAATGTTACCTTTTTGTTCAGTGACTTTTCAAATGAAACCAGCAGTATTCAAATGCATCACAGCAGCCAGACCCTAACATCTCAACAACAAACCTCAACTTTTGGCATTTTAAGATCGAGCTCCCTCCAAACTGTTGTATAGTTTTTTGCAGATTGTGAGTGTTTCCTGTTTCCTGTGTGCAGGTCCTGGCTCCTCTGCAGGGAGGCATCCCCCAGCAAACAGGAGTCATCATCCAGCCGCAGCAGATCGTCTTAGCTTCAGGAAACAAAGTCCAAGGCAACACACAGGTCAGCACTACTTTATTATTACATGACGTAGAGCAGCGGCTTTCAAAGTGTGAGGCGCATCCAAGACGCAGACTCATTGTTCCCTCTAAAGTAGGGGTGAGTGCAGTAAGGAGGCAAAGTTGACGTTCAGTGTGTTGCCGGGAGCATATAAAGATTTCTCCACGATGTTGAAAATGTTAATAATGTTTTAAAAAATTGTTTAAAACATAAAGATAAAAAGGTTTGAAAAAGTTATTGTTTAATGGTTAAAGGAGGTGACGCTACTCAGCCAATCAAATGGGTGCAGTCAGTGAGTCAGCACGATAGATTCAAACACAGAGACGAGACAAGAGGAGAGAAACAGTCAGGCATTTCAAATGGCGAAAGGTAGACAGCGAAAACAGAGCATTTACTGACATGCTCTCTTACTGGACCTCTTTGAAATGCAATTGAATACCCCTGCATTATAGCAGCAACAACAACAATAATAATAATAATAATAATAATAGCAATAATAATTGGGAGGGTGGGGGGGGCTGTTCTTATGTTTTCTGGGGGAGGCTCACCTTCCCACACTTTGAAACCCCTGACGTAGAGGAATACTCTATTCCGATTGGTCAATGTTGAACTTCAGCGGTCTGATATTTGTCGATAGTAGACCGTTGCTAAAGACGCTCTGATAGAGAGACCATGTGCAGTCAAATCAATCCGCAGAAAGAAGTCCGGTCAGCTGTGACATTAGTGTCAATCTAATCAAATACTTAGTGAATACGCTTATTTTATATTTGTGGAGAGCACGAGACTTGGCTGAATTGTCCCTATTAACAAGAGAAGGTAAAAGGTTAAATGCCACAGAGAGGGGAATCAGCAGCAGAAGACAGACAGGAAGTAAACACAGGAACACGGTATGGGCTCTGGCAGCGTTTGAAGACTGGTCATTGGAAGAGAAACTGTGAACAGACTTGGACATTTAAAGAAATCTTCGATCAGTGCTGCCCTCATTTTGCTATGCTAGAACAGACTATTTTTTTCCTTAGCAGGAGCAATATGATCATTTTTAAATCAGTGAAATCATGTGTAAATCCAGAGATGGTCTTAATCACTCTTATTATCCCTAACGGCTCTATTCTGGAGCTTATAAGTCTTGTGACATCCACCCCCCCTCTCTTCCTCCTGTCAGGTGATGCAGTCGGCGCAGATGGCCCAGCAGCAGCAGCAGCCGGCTCAGGCCGCTCAGGTGCAGCTGCAGCAGGCCCAGGGCGCAGCTGCACCACAGGCCCAGCAGCAGCCTCAGGCCCAGCAGCAGCCTCAGGCCCAGCAGCAGCCTCAGGCCCAGCAGCAGCCTCAGGCCCAGCAGCCTCCCATGATGCTGCAGGTGGACGGCGCCGGAGACACCTCCTCAGAAGAGGACGAGGATGAGGAGGAGTACGATGAAGATGAGGACGAGGAGAAGGACAAGGAGGGGGGAGAGGACGGCCAGGTGGAAGAGGTGGGAAACTATACGGTTTACATCTTGTATTAGACATTTTACAATTCTCACACAACTCAATTTTCCCTGGGATGAATCTCTGGTTCTTTATTGAAACTGATCAAATGCTGTAGGTTAAACGCAGCGGCACTGCAGTGTCAACTATTTGTAATGCTATAAATGATAATAATAAGACTTGCTGTAAAGACCAGACATTAATTTCCAAGAGCTTATTCGCCATAACTCGATTTAATATTTAATATTGTGTTGGTTTGTTCCCGTGTCAGGAGCCGCTGAACAGTAGTGATGATGTCAGCGATGAGGAGGACCATGAGCTGTTTGATACAGAGAATGTAGTGGTGTGCCAGTATGACAAGGTGAGAAATGATCTGTGGAGTGGAAGAATATGGTAAAACATAACTCCATCAGCCTTTCTGGAAAAATACAGTGGAAAATATTTTAAGTTTCCCTTAATCACCGCTCTATCCCTGGACTGATCACTAGTCTATAGAGCAACCCTGAAGTTAGCATTGCAAGGGCTTCTTCGACAAAATGCAATGGGATTTTTCTATTGGATTTTAGAATATTGTCGAAAATAAGATCTGTGGCGAACAGACACTTGTGATAATCTCCCATATGAACACCACTTTGTGATTTAAGTAGCATCAATGCAATCGCCAAAATTGTAAGATAAGATTAGGCTATAAACAAACTTACATCTCGTTGTCATGACTTCATGCCACCACCACCACCGCTAAATGACATTTATAGTCTCATTTAGTTTGTGTTAGAAACTGCCGTTTATGACACATTCACAAAACATACTCCTGTGGGTTATTTAAAGGACGAAACATGAACATTTCTTAAGCAAGCATGACTTAGTATTTGACCTCTTCTGGTTCCCCTAACTCATTTCCGGGTTTTCGGAGTCATTCCTTCATCACTGCACTTTAGGACTCACACACATATTGGCTAAAGTTAACACTTAAATGCAAAAACAGTTATTTACATTTGTCAATCGATGAAAAAACATTTTAACGATTTAAAACATTACTACTACTAAGAAGGACTTTGATAAAATATGAATGTAATATCAGTTTTATATAACAAATCAACTCTGGCGTTATATAATATATGTTTGCCTATATCATATAAATCCTTTGAAAAAGTGCTAAATATTTCCCCAAAAATGTGTTTGATGGCAGATTCTCCCATTTATGAATCTGTGAGCCATTTCTGTGGTACATTAGCGCTGTATTGGTTTGATGCACTGCCTTGAGTGCAGTGGTTGATGACCATTATCATACATGCAGAAATTGTATTACAAAACTTAAATTCTAGATGAGTGCCTGTTTATAAGTATTGCACGACACTGGTGAATACACAGTTTGTGTCCGACCAGTCTCATGTGTGCACAGGCTAAAGACATTAGAGACTGTGTCCACCGTAAGATGAAACATCTGTCCTTGACGCCTACAACATTAATTTCCGTCTCCATACTCCCCAGATACACAGAAGTAAGAACAAATGGAAATTCCACCTGAAGGACGGGATCATGAATCTGAACGGGAGAGACTACGTCTTCTCCAAAGCCATTGGGGACGCCGAATGGTGAAGTAAAAGACGAAGAATAAAAGAGAGAAAGACAAAGCAACAGGAGCAGAAACTCTGTACCTCCTTCTCTGCAGTTAACAGATACTTCAATATCCTTCCACATCCTGGGACTGGATTGGTTTCAGGAAACTTCTTCGGAGTCTTTGAGAACTCTGACAAACCAAAAGGATTGTGAGGTACTGTAAAAGAAAACGGGGGTGTCTTGAAACACACCCGACTGGCCTTTGCGGAAAGAGAAACCGACAGTGGAAGGTTATCTTTTTGGCTTCTTCTACATTTTTTGGAGAGTAAGCATTTCACATCGTACAGGTGTAGTGGACCAGGGTGACCTGCCCCCGCCACAGGAGGGCCATTCAATATAACCCTTGTAGATGAGAAACACCTGGATGCCGCACTGGAGGATTCAGTCCTACCTTAGTGCCACCGGTCAAGATTGCTTCCTTTCACTTATGGCTAAAAAATGTTGTTCTTGTTCCCTAAAATCATGAAAACTCAGTGTTTTAATGTAGGCAACGACCTGTTATTGTTTTAAAGTTGTTTTTTTAAACGTGTTCCATGAAGGGTTAAGGCCAAGGAATTACATTAAAAATAGTTTTTAATTATTTTAAGACATTATTTTAATCTGAGCACTCAATCCCCCCCCGCCCCCACCCAAAGATTGTTCTCATCTGCTTCTCTGGAGCTTCATTCCATCTTTATCCAAAAAACTTCACACAGAAAAAGGAACAGATCCAACACTGAATTCATTTAAGAATTGTACAAATAACGTTTGTCCTGTTGGTGTATCTTCTTTGCTCTTATTTTTAGATCCCTGCAGCCGTCTGAAAGTGTGCACTGTCAGTTTATCAATGTGTTGTCAAACCAGTTAGTTGAGTTAATCAATAGCCACAATAGCTCTCTTTGTGCGGGTCTGTGAAAGAAAGTGAGTGTGTTTATGTTGATTGGTGTTCTCACTGCTTTTTCTCGCACACCCCATCATCTCAAAATGTCTCGGTTGGATCAGTTAAATTGATTTTAATTTAACTTCTTTCGGTGGGTACATGCATCCTTTCCTAATTATTTTTTTTATTTATTCCTGAAAGTTCATGAAATGTTTTTTTCTTTTTTAAAGCTTGGCAAGCCGCACCAAACTGTGCTCTTATAATCTAATAAGTGTTCCTTTTCTTTCTCGCTGTTGGATGGACAAAGCTTGATAAACGCTATGATCCAAATCATTTCGTCCGACACATGTTCTCCTGTGCTTTCATTTTATTCATGACTTTTAAATGAGAATATTTTCTATCGAAGTGAGTTTAACTCAGGGGGCCTGTGTGTTTCTCTGCAGTTTGTTTTTAGTGCCCCTGTTGCAGCAATTTGAAATAAAGTACGTGTTTTTTGAATTTTCTGTCGATATGGTTGATGGTTGGCTCTATAGAGAATGTTTTTAAGCACTGACACATGAAGAAGTAGAAGAAGTTTCACATTTTCCAAAGATATAATGGGAATACAATCGACTTTCTATTTACCCGTTACCCCATAGACAACAAATATATTGCAATAAAGAAGTTTCCAATTAATTATACGTAGAACATTGAAAAAAACATATTTAACATTAACACAGTAAATAAATGATTAGTCACATTCAACTAATCTGCTTAGTATTTTCTTTCTTCTCATGGGTGGATCATTAGATTTTTTAACTTGATTTAATACTTCCAATAATGACAAATTACAGATAAGCTAATCTAAAGGATATCTATAAATCTGCTTTCTTGTTTTGTCGTGTGTTCTTACAATAAAGGAAATGTACGGTTGATCTTTTCTTTAAAACCAATTTTAATAATGAAATCCTGTTTGGAACAAAACTTAGGTTGTGTTTTGAATGCAGTAATTTTGTCCGCAGTATAAATAAATGATCAACTTTTAGCCCATTTTATAAATAAGGTGAACATATCGGTAGTCGAATAGTCATCAGGCTCTCCATTTGTTACCGTGCTACATGGTTCTAATTCTTCTGTCAGATTTACCCCCACGTCACTTTGAACTCCACCCTTTATTCACCCACTACCTTCCTAGTGTTGTTCAAACTGATTAAAAAGATAATGTCAGCGTTGTTCACACAGAAATCGATATTTATTTTACACAATTTATTTATCTTTATAACAATGAAATGCTAAACTACAGTGAAGTAAAGTTAACGTTTTTGCTACCATTTTGGGGCAGGGGCTGGACGTTGATCTTTTTAGCTTAATATTTTAACCATTTATCTAATATTAGCTATTGTAGCAAGCTAGTAATTTTAGCTTAAAGGTGACATGTCATGCTTTTCCGGTTATTACCCGTCCCCTTGTACAACAGCAGAGTCAAAACCCTCAAAAGTACACCATGTAGGGCGTAAAACTCTAACAAAGAAAATACCTCCCCAAAACGCCTCGTTGGAGATACGTCACTGTCCATTTGATTCTTCCGGGTACATCATGATGTCATGTGGTCCCCGGAACGAAATGGACCAATCCGTGGAGCCGTTACGTTACGTCCGCGCAGCCGTTACGTTAAGCCCCCGCTGATTGGTCCAAATTGACCAATCCACGGACTTCCTCACACACTCAGTGCAGGCAGCTCTGCGGATCTCTCCTCCCTGGCTGCAGGCTGATAACAGACAGTTGGGATCGCGGCGAAATTCTCTCTGCAGACCCATTCTCACAGCGTTTATCAACCTTTTTCTTACTCAATATCAAGCCACACTTATTGTTTTTACTTCGGCTGTGACTTTGTGTGTGCTCAGGGTGAGTTTGGCTGTGTTTTGCTGTGTATCGCTAAACAAGGAAATCACACCTCCATGGAGCTCAGCGCGATTCACAACTGGTCCCGACCAATCGGAGCACACTGGGATCACAGGGAGGAGGAGAAGTGGGGCAAGAGCTGCAACGAGCCGTTTAGTGGAGAGAGTAGGCTTGTTTGAGACAAGCAAGACCTGCGCAGACCTGCGCAGTTGCGATCAACGTCTTGCTAGTGCGTTGCATGATGGTTAGTCATTTTGTCCGACTTGCTCTGGAGGCTCGCCCACATGAGACTTTGAAATCTCGCGGGACAAAGACGCCCGCAGCCTTGAGAGCGAGGCGAGTTGGCGCAGTTGCTCTCCACGAGCTGCGGAAGCGAAATGCTTGATGAGAAACGGCTCGCTGGTATCTCGAGCTGAGCGCTCATTGGTGGTTTTTACCACGTGCTGCTGATGAAACTCTCCAATTGGCTGGCAAAAGTTTGTTATTGTTTTGTGTCAGTTTCACGTCGCCACATCCATTCCCATTTTTCATCATTGTTCCACAATGTTTATCATCATGAAATTAATATCTATATATTTTATACTATACTGCTTACCGTTTTCATACTTTATATATCTTAGCATATTCATACACACTGTTCATACTGCTCACAGGCTGATATCTAGTGTATTAATACACACTGTTTATTCATCATTCAATTCATTCTATATGTTATTCTGTAGATTGTGTACATTACTTTCCACTTCACTGCTTGTTGCACCTGGTTAGAAGCTCAACTGCATTTCGTTGTCTCAGTACCTGTAATATGTGCAATAACAATAAAGTTTCTCTTTAAGTTAAACCAAATCATTAAAATAAAATCTATTGTAATGTAATGATTTGGTTTAACCTTATTTATTGAATACATCATTTAAAATGGCAAGATTAAATCAAATTACATTCTCCATACAATACATGTGGGATTTCTATTGCATCCACTTCATCTGCAACGAAAAACGCCAACGCAATTTCCGCCATTGCAAACCCAGCCAGTCAAGCCGACTCCGAGCTGTCCGATTTAAGATGAGCTTTTTGACACCTCCCCCGGCTGTGATCGGCTACTCTCGTCTACTTTCGAGGCGAGCCGCAATGTGTCTCAAACAAGCCTAGTGAATACACATACTTTACAGAGATGCATATGCGAAACCAATGTGAGTTTGGAAAATTGCACAGTATAAATCTATTCTAGTAGACCTCAACAATGGAATTATGATCAGTGGAAATGGCCATGACATGGGACCTTTAATATTGTAACCATTTAACTTATACTATGAGCTAACCATTGATGCAATTTAGCTAGTACTTTTAGCTTGCAACAACTCACTGTTTACTTTTAGCTAACTATTGAACACCTTATCCATTAACTTAATCTTAACTATTTAACACTTTTCATTACTTTTAGCTAGCAATCGAGCTAGTACTTTTAGCTTAATATTGTAACCATTTATCTAAGACTTTGAGCTAACCATTGAAGCAATTTAGCTAGTACTTTTAGCTTAATTTTGTAAAAACTCACCGTTTACTTTTGGCTAACCATTGAACATTTCTTCATTACTTTTAGCTTTTGTTAGAAATTATCCATTACTTTTAGTTAACCGTAGGAACAATTTATCCATTACTTTTAGCTATTGTATTTGATCAATCAATTTAGCTAGCACTTGTACTTTATCCACTTGAAATGTACTTTAAGCTTATTATTGTAAAACATAATCCATAAAGTTAAAGTTACCAAACTACTTTTAACCACTTTGCTTTTAGTTTACCATTTCAACAGTTTGTTCACATAATGCAAGTGTTATAGCTGCATTAAACTTCTTCAATCCAATCTTAGTAATAATACTTCTATATTTATTTTAGTAGTTGAGTTTCTCTTATCTGTCAACATAATCTTAAAAAAGCCCCCGGTTTAGGTGAACAGGAATTCTGGTTTGAAATCACTACATCTGATGCTACATAGAAAAGTGGGCCTAAATATGCCTCAATTTGTCTTAAATTACCTGTAATCCAGTGTCTGGATGCCTTTCAGGATATGCACAGCATGGGCGTTCTCCTTGCCTTTCCTCTAAATCCTAACCAAACTGATACAATCCCTGTGTATTTCCTTTTGGATAATTATGAGATAAAGGTGTGGTGCTGCCTGGGATTAGAGCTGAATCAGAAACTACATGGAGATTTCTGCCCTTGATTGTAAATGGATTTGTGGCAAGCCGTCACATGTACAATATATCAAGCTTCACAAAGACTTATTCAGTCCTGAACAAACCTTGTGGAGGAAGAATGTATCCCTGGCTGTTTCTGACAAAGTGGGCCCTCTTGCTTCTCCTGGGCACTCAGATGTAAGAGCCTGTGCTGCTGGCGAATGAGGCTTATAATGAGGCCCAGGAGATGTCTAGCTAATACTCTATAGCTTGCTCTGCTTACCACCTAACTGACAGTGACTGCCAATCAGAAACATGGCAAAATGGAGTTTGTACGCTTCAGTGGAATAGTAGCCAGGTCTATTGGCTGTGACATGTTGAGTTTACTGTAGTCTGTGAAGCTTTTTGGGACAAAGAGCCTTTATTCGTTTTTAATGGACATACCTCCTTTCCTGGTTTTTCAGTTTCATGGTCCTGGGATAGTGCGTGCTGGCTCACTGTCACACTGTCATGACTTAAGGGACACAAATGGAACAGAGCCATCGTCAATGTTATTAGTAACACCTGTGCTTCTCCTACTACAAGGTCTCAACATGGCTGTTGTGAAAAAGACCAATTGGCTACTGATCGCTGAATTGCTCAACATCTTAAGAAGTGCATTATAATCTTTGGGCCTGGGGAAAATATGAATTCATCAAAGAAAAAGAGGCAAGAAATCCATGTGAAGTTATCTTCTGATAAATGTATTTTGTGATTTTGTCAATCGATAGTAAAGATAGCATTTACTGTAACTGAAGTGGTTGTTAGATGATGAAACAACGCCTGAATCCTCCCAAAACCGTTCGAACATCGGACAAGCATTTCCACTTCACGGATCACTGAGTAGGTGCATTGAGTGAGTACTGTTTTCTATAAATCTTGTTTATTCAATAACCTCTATCACTTCTTGTGTACAAATAATTGCTACACTTCAAATGGCTTAGTGGAAAGATGAAAGTGTAATCACATCTTGAATGTCTTTCGAGTGTGGTTAGCTATATACACATGTGGCTCTTGCCATGATCGGACGGCACACCATACCAATTACTTAAAGTCTTCAGATTCAAAGAGTCAATGATTTGGAGTCATGTGATTTCAGTCCACACATCTGTGGATACAAAGATGATGTTTGGACAGCTGTGAAATGTTCAAATAATGTGTTGTAAAGTATACAAATCTGCATAGTTATTGGACCTTGGTTACAAAAGGCCCTTTCATCTTTTGGTACTGAGTATAGGAGAATGTGATGAAACCGGTTGTGGCAAGAACAGTCCTTTGAGATGATCCGTGAGTGTAATTAGCCCAACAAATTGCAACTTAGCTTTTGTTATTGAAATACCATATTTTTGACGAGGGTCTTTAGCCAGGTACAAATGTAATCAACAATATGGCGTTTTGATTTGGTCATTTTGGTTGCGTGCAATGCACTCCACCTTGCAAATGAGTTTGTGATCACTCATGCATCTGCACAAATAGATAAAACCTTGCATAAAAGTAGATTGTTCACAGATCAAATGTAGGCTTGTGTAAAAGTGAAATGTTCAGTGAAAATATAAAGTCTGTCTTAAATGTTATGGTTTGACCACTCTTGGAACAACACGGAGACAAATGTTTTCACTGACTTCCACTCTGTGGTTCGCTCTAGCAATTTTAAAGAGCTTTCTGTAAAAGAAAGAAACGTTACTCTTCAAGAGGACCGTCCATGCGTACTGGCCCATTGAACAACGCAAGATATAACTTCATAAATGCAGGGATTTTGTGTTCCCAGCAATAAGTGCCGGATGGCTACTTAAAGACCTCTGAGTGACCAATGCTTCTCTGAACCTCCTGATAGAAACTCAATGTCTCTGTTCAGTGCTTCTCATGATTTTTTCCCACTGTATTTGATTTTAGCAACATAATCTGGTGCATCGCCGGGTCGTTCCCTGCTTATTTGAGGAAACACTGGGCGATTGGTTTATTTGAAATACCGGGAGAGGAATAATCAGGCAGGCCTGAGAACCAGCTACATGAAGAATGTCATAAATAAATACAGTCCAAGTCTCGATCGGTTTGTGCGGTCAGTTTTGTCAGATATTTTCTGTTATAATCCAGATGGCTTTGAAAAAACACTTCATGAATCCTAAATGGAGGTGTAGTTTCAAAGGACAGGTGTGTCGCCACCCCCATTCTTTTCGTGTTCACCCTGTCACCCACACAGATGTGCAGGGGTTTGATTGTTATCAAACTTGACATGCGCACACTCGTGAAAGAACTATGAAATGTGGGTTAACATTAGATGGCAGTGGAATGAGGAGGCCCCTTACAAATGCAGCCAGGCACGTCGTGCTCCGGCTCTGTGTGTTTAGCATTTGAAGGGTGGATTGTTGTTAATGGGTGATTGGAGGAGATTGACACAAAGCTGTGGAAAACATTTAGATGAAAATGATGTCTTTTAGCCTGTTTGGAAGTCTAGAACAAAGGGAGGAGATGCCACTCTTCGTTCGGTTTAGCCTCACTAATGCTTCAAGGCGGCAGTAAAGAGTTGTACACATTGTACTATATATATTTCAGTACTGAAACAAACCATTCAGCCTCGTCAAATATCTTTGACCCAACAACTTTGCAAGCAAATTAATAAAGCACTGAAATGATCCCTCTTTCTTGGAAAGTCCCCCCTGTTCATCTGTATATCTCCTTGAAAAAAATGTCACATAGCAGATGAAATGCTAACCAGATGTTAAGCTGCCATTGGCAGAGGGTGTCCTTTAACTCATAATGGCTCAATATCGCACAAGTTACAGCGCCCCAGCTCACACGTGTCTCAGCTGTATTTGCTTTAGGCTCTCCCGGTGAAGGCAAAGCTATCTCTGCTGATTGTATAAGTCACTTGTTTCCGTAAGAGGAGGGAAAAATATCACGATCATGTTAGAAAAACAACCATGACATTCCAATGGAAAGGCAGGCTTTAACAGTATACATTTGTGATTATCATACCTGTCTGTAATTTGTAGAAAATGGCTAATAATCCAAATATGTCTTGTGCTTGCTTTTGTAATGGGATGTAAGACTTGTGGTTGGGTTAAGGGCATACCTTACCTCTTTATGCAAACTGTTTTGCTGGATAAATGTGAAAATGTGAAAATATTTGGTTCCATTAACAAACAGTAACAGTTACAACAAGTACACAAATATTTTATGGATTCAAGAAAGTGATACATACATTTGGTGCAGGTACTGTATAGGCAACACAAAAGTATAATTTCAGAGTCAGGTACCATAACCATACTTGTGTGAATGTATTTTTCAGTTTACAGATGAAATACAACCGGTCCCGTTTTCATTCATAAATCCCCAAACACTGTTGTCTAATTACCTCGTATTATTACGGATAATACAATAAGAAAGACTGTGTTTTTACATTTTCAGGATAAAGTTTCCACTGTGGAACAGCACTGAGCCAGCAGGCTGTCCTTGAAGACAATAACAAAGACTGAGAAGGACGCCTCTGAAAGGTCATCATATTGCAGGATAATGAAGTGTTTCAAAAAATCTGTTTTATTTCCTTGTGCTAGACTATGCAGAGATCATTGAAATTAAACTAAATTATTAAAGATACTGAAAAAACAGATTCAATTCATAGTTATATATGTCGGTTTGAGTATTTATCTATTACTATATCTTGTGGTCAAATACAATATCTATACTATCTTTCCTTAGAATAATTGCTGTCCTTCTCTAGCCCGTCCCTCCAAATACAAAGGACTTTGAGTGAGATGAAGTCCGGCTCGCATTTCAGTGACACTTGATATTCTCCAACAACTGGAACCATAAAATCATCACAGCCGAAATGGTCAAAACAGCTGAACTTGGCCTGAAAACTGAAGCAGATAGAAAAGTAGATATTTCTATTAAATATCCAAACAGATCTGTCCACAAACACTTCAAGGCCTCTCCTCTCCCACCTGAACCTGTCTTGCTTTACTCGCTCCAGCTGGTGTTTGTCTCACGTCTTCAGGCTCTGGCTCTCTTCAGGGCTCGTCTGCTGGCAGGTATGTCCGGAGCTCTTCTTCAGGTGGATGGGCGCCTCTTCCTGGCCTCCGCTTCCACCTTTCCTAACCTTATCCTTCTCCCTACGGACCTGAGACGTCCCGCTGCTGCCCTTTGACGACACCGTCTGGCCTCTGAAAAGCTGTGCCCTTTGCTGACAAAGACCCACCTTACTGAGGAGGATGAATACATCCCCTCTGAAGGCCTTAGTGAAGATGGCATAAAGGAATGGGTTTGCACAGGAATTGAGCGGGTAGAAGAGCACCAATAAAATCTTAGAGTTGGAGACTGTGATAAGCGGTCGATCCAGAACGGCTGACATGGCGTAAAAAGAGATCGGAGCCATACATAAGAAGTCAGTAAAGATGAGGACAGCCATGCGCTTGGCAATGTTGGTATCCTTGGATCCAGACCGGTAGTGAGGGTTATGGACTGCGCAGTAGATCTTAAAATAGCATGCGCAAATGACAAGGAAGGCGAGGATGTTGAGGACCAGCACTGACAAGATGAAGATCTGAGACACTGTGGACTGAGTGTCCATTGGGAGACAAATACTGACCTTCTGGTAACTGCTCACCCCGACCAATGGGAGCAGGGCCAGAAGGAGGCAGAAGATCCAGCCGCCTAGCATCACGGCTGCAGCGTGGAGCAGACGCAGCTTACGATCCAAACGCATAGCAAAGGTGATGGCGTACCACCTCTCCAGAGTGATCACCGTCAAGGTGTAGACAGACAACTCGCTGGCGAAGACCGTAAAAAACCCTGCAAGTCCACAACCAGGGCCCGTCTGCCAGTCTATGGCGTGGTTAAAGTACTCTGCTTGCGTGTGGAGGTCTACAGAGGCGATAAGAAGCAAATAAATCCCCATACACAGATCTGCAAAGGCCAAGTGACACATGAGGAAGCGAGAGACCGAGAGCTTGTAGTGACTGGTGAGCAGAACCACGAGCACCACCACATTTCCCAGAACAGCCAGCAGACTCACAAACCACACGGACACTCGCAGGAAGCCAAACCCCATTATGTCCTCACAAGGATTGAACTCATCGGGCTCTGGTACACATTTCACCTCCACTCCCTCCTCACACATCACATAATCGTAAGGACCTTCAAAGTCTTGGCTGGTGTCCTCCTGGGGGTTCTTGAGGGTCTCTCCAAAACCCACATCATCATCTGGCTGACCCCCAAAGTAGGCGTGGTAGTGGAGGCTTCCATGGAAGTCACCTCTCCTCCAGTCCTGCTGGGAGTCTCTGTGGCTTCCGTCACTTGGCTCCTGGTCTGGGATTGTTTCCACAACACCATCCCCTTGGAGGGAAGGCATGCCGAGGGGCCCCACAGAGCGCTTGTGATGTTGGTCGTAGAAAGCAGTGAAGTTACAGAGAATGTACTCGTAAAAGCTGTAAAACACAAACAGATTGAGTCCATCAAGTAATACTCTAGTCCTGTATTAGACAGACATATACAGACCTGGCTTTAACCCTCACTCACGCTAAGTGTCAAATGAACTCATTACAATATATCCAGTTGAAGAAAAGTCTGGCTCAACCTTCTTCCTACAATAACAGCAATGAGTGACACTAATTATGCCAGCACTGTTTGAAGTTATAGGTAAACACGTCGGAGTTGATTCAATCCCTGCCAAAGTCCACACCATACAAGAGCAGCTGCCCTACTCACCGCGATGGATCATCCAAACACACAAAACATTCTATCGGATGCAGTTGGTCTTTCAAGGACAATCTTCTTGAGATGCCTCCACTTTTCTGACTTTCACAAGTACTGTACATTCAAGAACACAAAGTGAATAATTGACGAAAGCTCACCCTCGTTTCTTTTTGAAGTTTTTGAAGCCGCAGCAGTGGCTGGGGTAGGTGAGATTGGCGACGGTGAGGTGCTTAAAGGTTTCGATGGGCGGCAGTTTCTTGAGGGCCCAGGCATCGCGCGCCGTCAGCTTCCGGAGAGAATCCATACCTATGGCTGGCAGGGAGGTGATCCCAGTTAGGGACACGTCTCTTTGGGACAGCAAGGGAATGAAAGAATTAGATGCCTTATTATAGATCTTAACTTCAATGCATGCGATCATTCTTGGCAAAGCCCTATTTTAAGTTTTTCAAGGGTACTTTTTGGGCTAGGAATGATTAAAATCTTGGGGGTCAAAACTAACAGAACTATAAAATACAATATTTCCACAGACTGCAAATGTGTTGCTGTGGTTGGATATAGTGCAAATATTGGATTTCAATTCTGGTTTTTGCTCCAGTAAAACTTTCCACGCAGACATTTCTTGGATACCCTGTACCTTTTTAAATGTTTGGACTTTGCCCTTAAATTGTATTAATGAGGTCACAAATGGGGTTAAGCTGTATCCCCAATACAAGTGATAACATGGCATTTTCTGCACATCCCTCACATGTGAGAATGCACTTAATGGATGCTATTAACTAAGTTGAAATGCTATTCTTTCATCTGACTAACTGAGAGAAGAACCAGCAGTTACCACCCAGCACATCTCTTGAAAAAACGTACTATCAGAAAACCTAGAGGCATACATGATTAGACCAGAGATCTAGATGGATTAAACGACACCCTCCATCTGTTTCCTACACTCAACTGCTCACTCCTTCATCATCTTTTTACACGTGGTTTTTCTTGTAGTTGGCCATCATGCCAAAGCCAGCTCAAGCTCATCGGGCCAAAGACATGCAGGGGATTGACAATCTTATCGACATCCCATGTGATTCCATTATCCGGACATTCCACTTTTCAGCACTGGACAATCGCCCCTTCCAAAGGCCAAGTAGAGTCCAAGTTCTCTTTTGCTTTCTTTAGTTTCCTAACCCATTAAATCTCTAAGTCATTGTATCTGCTGATTAATTCGATTAAATAAAAGAAACAAAAGCCAAACCATTTAATATTTGCTAAGAGCCCCGTTGTTCTTTTTAAGTCCCATTTGCTCTCCCCACTTCTGTGCCCTCTTCTCTTTTTCCTCTCATGGGGCACATTGTGAAAGTCTTCAATAAAAGCAGCACAGACTCTGAGTGTCAGTCTGATTTTGTCATTCCCAGATGTTTAGCTCATGACCTCATGGAGCTGACCTCACTTAGGACATGTTCCCCATTGGAACGGGGGAGGAAGACCTGCACACGAACCCATTTACCTTAGCAGACACTTAACGACAAGATCCATAACAGCAACTGAATAGCCGTGGTAACGGGTTTTGACAATCAAACACCTTATAAAACGCAGACTAAGCCTTAAAATCCTTGAGAATGGCAAAAACGATGACAGTATCAGGGAAATGTCGGAAGTTACTCCGTCCCACGCTTGCACACAATGCGTTTCAGATTTCCTGGTCAAAGACACAGCTGTGGAGGAATGGTTTATACTCTTTGATGATATGCTATCCATTTCGCAGACATGGCTCATCCAGTCTGCACATGATGCGTGAGGAAATTGTTCAAATTTACCTTGACATGGTGTGAATAATGAAATTACCAAACTAGGCCTATTTACTATTAAATGGTATTCGGCTTACAATTTTATTCAAAGCGACTTCAATACTGTAGTCATGACTACGGGAGCAATTTGGGGTTACGTTTCTTGCCCAAGGACACTTCCAACATGTTGACTGATAAATACACTGTTCAAATGGTATGCTATATGTACATTTGAAATAAATAATTGAAGCAGTACTGCTTTCCTTTTTTGCCAAGATTTAAGAAGATGAATCATAGTCTGGCTCCGACAATGTATCAAAATCCACTATCCAACATCTCTGAAGCTCACTAGTTATAACATATCGTGTTCGTGCAAAACCTGATATCAATCATAATCTAACTCTGAAAAAGCAACCGTATTTCCCAAAATGCTCATAACTATTAAAGTGAGATCATAAAACAGGAGTCGCTATAGCCTTAAGAATAAATCAGAAAATCCATGTGTACCTCTAAGGTGAGTTGATCTCACTCAATTGTGCCTTACAGTCAAGATGGCGCCAACAATAACATTTATCCATCTTAAATAGTGAAATTATAAATTCCTTTTGCTACCCAAGCAGCTGTTGATCAGAGTCAGAAGTCAATGATTAAACAGTCTATAAAATAGTGTTTAAGAGGGTATGAATCACTCCTACCATGACAGAAGAGTGCCCATTGTTTTAAAGTCAAACCCAATGGTCAGAAAAATGACTCCCTGGACCAGAAGCACTTTTTTAACAGGAATGTGTTAGAAAAGCTGTAAAAAAGGCATTTTCCATTTCATCTCAGTTTTAGCTACCCTTGGAGTCCTACGCTCCAACGATAGTTGAGGCGATGTTAAAAATGGTACATGATAAAAGTATCACTAAGATTATTAGTCAATTTATTGAACATGTTAGAAACAAAACAAGCAATAATAATAATTATAACAAAGAGAAGTAAAATAGAAAAAACTTTCAAGGTATGAAAAAAAGAAAATAGTTTCCGTCATGTTCAAAAGGGGCAAGGAGATGCTTAAAAACGTTTCTGGTCCTGCCCCCTCTAGCGTACATTGTTTATGAAAAGAAAAGTTTAGGTCATCCAGATGAATCGACAGAGATCTTACAAAATTACACAAAAATGGATGTAACTGAGTTTAGACATGCTCCAGTTAAATACGTATAGGTACTATATGTGAGGTAAGGATTGTGTTTAATTACAGAGTTGCAAGCGGCTCAAATGTCCAAATATCTTCAGGTACTTACAGAAGCAAGGGGCCGCTGATGGTACCCCCAAAAGCCCTTTCATCGATCTTGGTAAGATACTTATTCCTGCGAAGGTCCCTGGACAGGAAAGCACAAATGTACGTTTATTAGGAGAAAGGGTATCCTTCACATTTCAATCAGACCGTGAGAGGTGAGGCATGGCATATTTTTCCAAGCCTCATCACCGCACATTTCTGTTTATTTTCTCTCATTTCAGAAGTGAAACATGACATGATGAAAAAGGTCTCACTCACATTGTTGATTCAAATTAGACAGTATAAGATGTGATGGCGTTTTCCTTAAACACACTGAGCACCCACACTACACCTCTCCCCAAATCCCTTAAATCTAAGACCTGTGAGGGGTGTATTTGTCTTGGTCAGGCAGTGCTGGGATCAGTTCTCCCCTCAGAGCCGAACGAGCTCCAACACAAATACACATGTGTGAAGACTCTGGTATACGACCAATGGCTTAATTAGCCTCTTAAAGGGACCTGAGATGTGTGTAGGTGTTGTAAAAGAAGAGAGGGGTCTTACATTAATAACATTAAAAGCTCATATCCTAAATATGCAGGATTCTGGGCCAGCGGTTGACAGAAAAAAGGAAAATATGTTGCAAAAAAAGAGGGAAAGGAAGCAATGCTTACCTCCACTGTTGTCATGTATCCTACTGAGGCTATTGAGTATATAAGTGTGACATTGATTTCTTCAGGTTTGACACAGATCTAGCATCCAGTGTCTCTGAGAGCATGTGGGAAGGTTACTGTTTCCTGATACCAACTTCTACCAAATCATATTTTCCTATGAAAACTCCAGTGGACTAATCAAGAGTTGGGCTTCTGTCCTTTTTGAGAACATATGAGAAGGCTTGTGGAGACCCAACTGTGATCCCACTGCTTTTGTAGTGCAATTGTGGGAAAGGAAATACACATGCCAGATGTCAGAAATGGTTTAATACAGTCATAAACACTGAGCAACATAATTGTGTGAGAAATTGAAGACCGCTAAATTGACTGAGTTTGGTGTTCCAGTGAAAAATATTTTACCAGATGAAAAAACAAATGGGAGTAAAGAGTTAAATTTTATGAAAACACAAGAGTAAAAACAAAGCAAACAGAAAAGTACCCTTGAATCTAATACACATGTAGCTACACCACTTACACGTTTTATATTATTCTGTGTGATAGTGTGTGTATTAACTAGGTTGTGTATGAAGCTGCTGGGAAAGGTACAAAATGACATTATAGGAAATACTCTAAAGCCTATTTGTTTGTTTGCTAAAAGGTGAGATGATAAGACAAGACCACTTTAATCTTTGTGTGGTTTATATTAAGCTAAAGCCAGTAGCTACTGGCGTTCTTAGCCTGACATGATCAAAGATTAGCAAGATGAATCAATAATATAATTACAAATAACAGATGAAATAGTAACCTATTGCATATCCATAAACTGTTGAGAGGAAGTCGACATAAGTAATGAGTTATGTGAAATACTTACACTTGATCCAGTTTAGTCCCATTGAAGGCATGATTATGGATTTCCCTCAAGCCGTTTCCATACAGCACCCTGGAACAAAACTAAAAAGTTCATACAGTAACATCACAACGAAACAGATATTTCAAACAAACAATCTTTTGAATTGGCATACTTTCCCATGGGCTTATGCCTTATCTGTTTCTGAGACAGATAAGTAGGAGCTGCTTATTTCACTTTCGATGTTGAGGTTTCATCTGTCTGCGCAGTTTTGTGATTTTTCATCCAACATTTTCTATAACATGCTGTTTTGTGGAGTATAATTGCAATGCATCTTCCTTTGCTCCCAAACCTAACCACTTGTATGTGATTGTCAGTGGTCTTCGAGTGTCGGTGTACTTGTTTGCGCTATCTTTGAGAGGTTCAAGTCAGTTCAGTCTTCAGAGGACATGTTTTCAAAAGTGTAATTCTTGCCAATCCACGCAAATTCTAGTGGCTATTTTAGGGTTTGGATTGGATTAGGATGTTCACAATTCATTTAACAACTACAGTTTAAATCAAGTTCACATTTCCCTTATGAATTTTTATAAAAGTGTATGACAGAAACATACATTTAAGCAGTTATTCTCTACATTGTGGATGGATGCTCTTGCAGATATCTTACACTGTCAGCACGTCGCTGGTGATGCCACGGAATGAGTTGGCCGGGATCTCAGTGATGTAGGGATGATCGGCAATTTCGCTGCAAAGGAAGAAACCGAGTAGGGAGGAAATGAAGTGGTGTTGCAAATAAATACCTTTCATTGGAAAGTGGCACAGGGAGAAATAAAGTAATGGATGAATTCTCAAGTATTACGACACAGTGGGAAAATGAATTTAGAGGGAGTTGAGAGGGTGTTGACAGAAAGACGTGAACATGTGAGTGTAGATGTTCATGTCATGCAGAAGGTTTTATACATAAAGGCAGATGTTTATTGACTCAAAAAAGACCAAATCAAATTGCTGAAGGGAAGTGGTCTGTTAGTGGTGGCAATTTCTCATAATTGAAACTACATTTCCCATAATCCCTGTGCAAAGTTGTGTTTCAATCTTGCTTCATGCCTGTCCTTAAATGTAATGCAAACGATGGTCTACATATAGTCGATGGTTGAATTCTTTATCGTTCCTTGAGCAGTATTTAGAAGCCATGTTGGTTCATGGTAACATTAGTAATGGCTTCGAATGAATGTGGCAATGTGTTTACTATGCTACACAAAGCACTTTTTAATTTGCATGAATATTGATTAGTTTGCTTAGTTTAAAAGCTAAAGCAACTCACAGCATGAAGTTCATGTCATTAGAGTGGATGTTGCTCAAGTCAGGGAGGAAGGTAAGGCCGGTATTGAAAATTCCCCTGAATAGCAAGAGGAAGGAAACAGTCAGGACATATCGTAGACACAACAGAGACAAGGTCATTTTGAGATGCAATGAAAAGTGGTATATTATTTTCTTATTAATAATCCTCTGTAGGACTCAATCAGACAACAGTGTAAAGCAAAAGCATAGTGAGTATTGCCTTTACAAAAATAGTCCTTAAGTTTAGTACGCACTACATTTTATAATATCCATCAATTCATTTCAACTATGTCTGCTAAGAAATTAAGTTCCGATAAAACAAAAACAGCTGTCTCAATTACCAGAAGTGGGAAGTAACTATATAGATTTACAAGTACTGTACTTGATACAATTTTGAGGTAAATGGTGTACTTTTACCCCACTACATTTATTTGAACCTTTAGTTACTATACAGATTTGGATTAATGATGTGAAATATAATTGACTCTTAAATCAGACTTTGGAGTAGATTCACAAGCTACCCTGCAGTATACAAAGTCATTCAAACTAGCTGCACCTTTACCAGCTTTACACTTAACACTTCAATACATCAATAATTACAGTCAAGACATGTAATATATATATATTATTCTGAAATGGACCAATCTGCAGAATGACTACTTGCTATTGGTACTTTAAGTATATTTTGATGCTGATACTTTTGTACTTCGATTTGAGTAACATTTGCAGGACTTTTACTTGTAAAAGAGTATTCCTACACGCTGGTAATTCTACTTTATACTTAAGTACAATATCTGTGTACTTCTCCCACCTCTGTCAATTACTCAATGTATTTCCCTAAAAGAAAATATGTTCCCATTATGTTACAGCTTTAAGCATGTGGTTATCATTGTAAAATGAAACAAAAGTACTTGGATAGATGTTGTAAACGATCATAGATTGGGTGAAAAGAAGTATGTTTGGTCTGTAACTTGAGTAAGTTAAGACTATACTTTAATCAGGTACATTACTTATGCAAGTTAAAATAACTCAGTGTGACTTTTCGTTACACATATGACACAAGCAATTATCTCCCGGGTGAAAAACGCGTGTTTGTTTGGCCTATTAATCCATTCACTTTGATTAAAAAGGCGCCAGAAACAAGTTTTCAAAAGCTTACATTTGGGATGAAATGTACTCCTTTGAAAGCATAATTCACAAAACAGTTTTGTTTTATCGGAACATAGTATTTAAGGTTGTTCATTTACTGGCATTTCTCTGGTTACAAGCCAGGGAGTCTCAAAGGACTTATAATAAGTAATAATGAAATCAGGCCAGTTACATTTAATATCTTCTAAAAAGGTTCAGAGTGTGCAGTCACTTCTCTTGCTGATTCTGATAAACACAAAGCTATGAATAGATCACAATGTTAAAATGATTTCCAGACTCAAGCATTTTAAATATAGATCCCTCATCTTTTACTATAATGCTGTCCATATGTGGAATTCAATGACATTCTTTAAAGCATGCAATGAAAAATACTCACAGGTATTTGAGATTTGGGAGATGTTTAAAGGCTTCTGGGTCAATGTAGGTCAGAATTTGTGCATTACGTATTTGTCTGGAGACAAGACAGAAAAAAATAGTCTTCATTAAGGACTTAGAGACATAAAACAACTCATTCAGAGAAAAAGTAAATGACAAAAGTGTGTGTGGTAGACACTATGAAATCATTAGGACACACACTCGGAAACACACTGCTTTAAAACTTGCTGACAGGACAGGGCAAGGTGCATGCCAGTGTGCAAGAGGAGGGAAACTCGGCGCAGACAGCCAGGTCCGGAAGTTGAGTCCAATTAGTGTTTCATTAGTGTGTTTACTCTGGTCCGCCCTGGGCTGGACTGAACACCTCTCTCTCCCTCTGCTGTCTGAGGCCATGGCATGCGCTGCTCTGGATCGTGTGTTCTGGCCCTTCTTCACACACCTGGCAAACCACAGTCAGCCCACCAAACAGATGTGGTCAGGTCAATGGAAGTCACTCAGTGGGAGAGGTTCTTCCTCCCAGGGCTGCTGTACAAAGACTAAAGCTTCACTGCAGGAGTTGAAGGCAGTTTTATCAGCCAATGTAACCAATGACCAATGACATAAAACTCAGAGTGGCAGAACATTAGTTGGCTGAGTTGTTGAAACCCTTTGAACCCAAGAGGGTCGGTCATTCGGTGGGGTTTAGAATTCAATTTTCTTTTACTTGGATTTTCTACTGATAAAGTTTGTGCAAATGTTAGTCATAGTAACTGGTCGGTGGCGTTAACTAAGCAGTCAGAAAAGATCTAACGGCAATGGAATGGAAACGACATATTCTATAAAACGTCCTCAATAACGCAAACATACATGTGTGCTTGTTTGAGGTGGTTTTGGCCGAAAATATTAGATGCGTTCAATGTGATATGGAAAGTCCTATGCCAAATGATTTCTGGCATGGTGAACATTGAACTCACATAGCTGATTAGCTGTTTGTGGTTGGTGATAGAAATGTAACCAAAGTAGATCTTTCTGCTTTTTTGTCTCGTAGATGGCTTTGATGGCAGAGGTGAATTGTTTTTGGTTTGCAAACTCTACTACTTCTACTCTGTTTACTGCCAAATTACAGCACTGCCTAAAGAGCAGCCTACACTGCAAACTGCTCTTCTCTCCAAACCAGTTGATGGGAGGTACCTAATTTGAATTTCTGTTTTGTAACACTTCAAAGTCTTTAGTCTTCCAAAAGACACCTGGTAACTTAACCATTAATTAAGAATGATATTTCTGGCTAATAGACAATATACTCTCTAATTTAAACTACGGTTTGGTCTCCACCAACTCCTTAACACAATATGGCTTTTAAATGGCTGGCTGCTTCACTATGTTCACTAGTCACTAACATAATTAGTTTGCTGTTTGGTGCTGAAAAGGTAGAAAACAGTGTGTTTATGGGGGAAATTAAAGTTATGGGATTAGTTTGCAGGCTGTAAAGCCAAGTCAATCAATTTAAAGACGCTCAAAAGTTCCATAAAGTTGAGGGAAACTGCAGCGTCTGCTAATGATTTGTAGCCAAAGCGACTACTTTTCCATTTGCCATCCAGTTAATTTAAAAATATTGATACAAGCAGCTTTAACTGCCACTCTATTTCAAGTAGTTGACACAAACAAAATGCTGTTCTTGCTGCTGTAAAGATCAAATACATACATTTCGTTGTGATAGGGGATCCTCAAAAATAAACGAAGATTTAAAAACCTTCTCAAACTGTTTATGCCAGCCTGTCCTCCTCCAAAAAATGACCAAATAGGTCGATTATTCAGCACCTTATTACGACCTATAGTCACGTTTTAAAGCTTAGCACCTCTAGTGGTCGTGTAAGAAACAACAATTTGCGGCATAATGCTCCCGTTGATTGCAAACGCTCCGGAGGGTTGTATATTCACTAATAACCCTCTCTGGAAAATCCTAAATTGTAGAATAGTTTGGCTATTAAAATGCTTTTTGATTTGAATTCTAGTGAGAAGTGTATATTACGGTGGCCCTGAAGTGCAAGACACCACAGCATTTCAGAAAACACTACAGCATTTCAGCAAACACCACAGCATTTCACAAAACGCTACAGCATTTCACAAAACGCCACAGCATTTCACAAAACGCTACAGCATTTCACAAAACGCCACAGCATTTCAGAAAACACAACAGCATTTCAGAAAACACAACAGCATTTCAGAAAACACAACAGCATTTCAGAAAACACAACAGCATTTCAGAAAACACAACAGCATTTCAGAAAACACAACAGCATTTCAGAAAACGCCACAGCATTTCAGAAAACACCACAGCATTTCACATTGGACGGAAAGG
This sequence comes from Pseudochaenichthys georgianus, assembly GCF_902827115.2. NCBI lineage: Eukaryota > Metazoa > Chordata > Actinopteri > Perciformes > Channichthyidae > Pseudochaenichthys > Pseudochaenichthys georgianus. The sequence goes on from NC_047526.1 coordinate 11,541,380, forward strand.
GTATTCCTTAGGGAGAACACTTCTTGTTTGTGATTGGACAGAGCCAGCCAGAGAAGCACTGCTGTGATTGGTTGTTTTTGCTGCCAGTCAAGAAATGACGCTTCGTGATTGGTCAACACCCGACAGCGAAATATGTCCCAACCCTATGGTCCCAACCATAGACTGTATATTCTTTCACACACACATATGGGTATTGGGCCAAGCGCGACACCGTACTTCCGGTATCCGCCGTTTTAAGCGAGGTGCAAGCAGCCGTAGACCGTCTAGGTGTTGCTAAGCTTCCTGTACTGAATATCATAGTCTATTGCCTTAATCAATATCTAGTCAACTCTAAAATACCACATAAATGCAATGGCATGATAATATTATTGTGACAAGTGGGGTATTCACCTGGTGTTTCCAGAAATTAGACGTAGATGCAGCCAAAATCGACGAAGCCCACTGTAGTTTTTCCATACATCTGCAGGCAGTCTGTAAGGGCTATCCAACCCACACAGCTCTAGTTTACACTGGTAACGACCTAAATCACACCCCTCAAGTCCAGAGATGTAATCCGAAGACATGCAGCGATTTCTTCGGTCGTTAATTCAGAAAAAAAACCTAGTGCGCTCTGCCTGGCTACGTTAGCTAGCTGTTTATATTTGCACCTCCAGGAAAATGGCGTATTTATATATATATATGGCGCATGTTGCATTGTGGGTAGCTCGTGACGTCACTGTGTGTATAAGAATATAAAACATCAAACACATCAGCCGTTAGCACACACTCAGAGCTCACAGCTCCTCATATCTGTTCAGAAACTGGACAAAAGTTAAACATGTACAAACCACAGACTGTCTATGTCATGGTGAATACAGTCGCTGCTTTATTTATGTCTGTTTGACGTTGTTGTGAGTGTGGACGGAGCAGCAACAGGTTAGTTTAGCCTGATGGATCCGATTCCATTCAGAAAACACGCATTTTAAAAGCTTTTCGCCTGCCGTCTTGTTTGCAGACTTGTTAAAGCGTTAATTCATGGTTTTTACTAACCGTTATCAGTATGTAGTTGCTTCGGCATCACTTTGAAACGTGTATTACAATTAAATTACGGTCAAATATGTTTATTTTGTTGTAGTTGGTATCTCCCATAGAATTGACATGGAGATCCGCCCCGCCCCCTCTCCAGCGCCTCTTGTTTGAATGACAGGAGCAAACACAGCTGACAGCCGCAGTGAAACTCGAGCGATTAGAGCGATGCGAATATTGGGTAGTCTACCATAGTATTTACATGGAGATAAGCCCCTTAAAAACCATGAATGAATAAAGCATTAATTCTGTGTTTACTCCTGTCTTTCAAACAAGATGCTGGAGAGGGGGCGGGCCGTATCTCCATGTAAATCCTATCGGAATCAGATCGACCAGGCTAAACTAACCTGTAGTACTTTTAGAATCCACGTCCAGTGGATGTGTAGGATCTATAATTTGATAGATATTACGAAGATGATTTGAGGTCTCGTCAGGAGAACGTTAATATAATACGTCCTTCCGCAGCGTCCATGTAAAGTTGGCGTCAACCCTCATGGGGTGAGGTACAGTATTTCCGGTCTCGACGTTTTCATAATAAAACCGGAAGTATTGCCCTCACTGTCAAATGATTACACAGTGATATATCTGCAGTACTCATCCACTAAAAAACATCAGTTTATCTTTGTTAATTACACAACATTGAATGGTTTAAATTGTGTACAATGCTTTTGTATTTTTAACCTTCGATTCGGAGAAACAAATAGTTTTTTCGGAGTTTAGGGTGGCCGAAGACACTCCACTACCCATAATTCTCAGCTATTGTTTGGGACTACAACATTCGCTTTGCTTGACAAACCCCGTGATTAGTCCTCAAGCTCTGTGATTGGATATTGGAGTGGCAGTGCGCCAAGGTTATGCCGAGCTCTTTGAAATGGAATGAATCCACGGCAGACTATCCAAAACTGGACTCAAACGGGAACCCTCCCCAGAACTACACATATTGTGTTTCACAACATGGTCTATGGCACGTCTCTACTGGGAATTGTAGTTTTAAAAAGACGTTTTCGTATTTCCCATAATTAGAAGTTGCAAGTATTAAACTGTGTACATCCCTGGAGGTTTAGGGGATACGAAACATATTGGTGTTATCAAATGTAAAGGTCCCATGTCATGGCCATATCTACTGATCATAATTCCATTGTTGAGGTATACTAAAATACATTTATATTGTGCAATTTTCCAAACTCACATTGGTTTCTCATACAGCATCTCTGTATAGTATGTGTATTCACTCTCTGTCCTAAACGGCTTGTTGGAGCTCCTGCCCCCCCCCCCCCCCCTCCATGTGAGCCTTTTATTGTGGCCAGCCTAAGGCACACCTGTGCAATAATCATGCTGTCTAATCAGCATCTTGATACCTGTGAGGTGGGATGGATTATCTCGGCAAAGGAGAAGTGCTCACGATCAGAGTTTTTCAGATTTGTGAACAATATTTGAGAGAAATGGTTATTTTGTGTATATAGAAAATGTTTTAGATCTTTGAGTTCATCTCATGAAAAATGGGAGAAAAAACAAAAGTGTTGCATTTATATTTTTGTTCAGTGTATATCAAACTATAGATCCTACACATCCACTTTTCCAGAGAGCGGTATTTGTGAATATACGACCCTCCGGAGCGTTTGCAGTCAACAGGAGCACTAGAGGTCGAAAACTTTAAAACGTTATTATAGGTTGTAATAAGCGCTTGAACAATTGACCTATTTGGTCGTAATAAGGGCTTGAACAATCGACCTTTGGTCATATGAGTTGGAGGACTTGTTGGTTTATGCATAGGTTGATCATTAGTGGACTCACATCATTTGCCATTAGATGAGCAAGACTGAGATTTAACTATATAAAAAAAGTTCACATCTTTCTAGTAAAAAAACAGGAATTCCAGACACTGCCGGTTTTACTTGGTGGTGGTATGATACAAACTTTATCCAGCCCTCTCTGAATTTCTGGGCTCAGACTGCAGTCTTTAGATCCACAGCTGCTGTCGGCCTCAAGCCTCCAACAGGAAGCAGAGCATTAATTTGTGTCTGACCCTGAAGGAAACCTGAGAGAGATGCCATTATCTGATGTATGGCACTACACCACACCAATCAGTGGCAAATAGGCCCCAGAGATCCAAAATACACCCCCAGAACACTGATACAACCCTCAGCTCGCAGCTTGAATTATTGTTTCTGTCTGTATTTCGCCGTCTGGAATTCGGCACCTAATAAGTAGAGACCAAAAGGAAGGATAATTAAGATGAAATTGACAGGCAAATGATACACACACACCCATAGAGGCATGTCAAATACATTTCTGTCGCTGTTAATCCCAGCTACCGTGTCAAACTGCTATACATGTCCACATTCGATGCTGTAATTGAAGAGTGGAAACAAATAGCATACACACAAACACTGTTGTAACTTGGAACAAATCATTCTCATGGGCAGGAAGTCTTATAATATATGAACTGCTAGGAGGTGTTCTGCTGGAAAGTGTGTGGTCCACCCGGAGACTCAGCCATAAATCTCTATCCCATAATTGAGAATAAAGTGCACCTTGCTAGCCTTTCTTTCCCCTGAGCTACCTTAACAAGAGCTGGAGCATGAGGAAGACGAGGAGAGAATCCAAATACTGGCTTTTGTTCGGCCTCTACTTCTCTGTTTATACCAAGCTCAGTAATAATGCTGCAGATCAAATCAAATTGAATTGTTTCGCATCTAATTCAGAGAAACAATTGCCACAACAGGGTCAGTGTTCGTCAATTTCTTAAATGCGAGTGAGTCTAAACAGCTCTGATAAGGAGCTAAGTGTGCAACACACCACTAAAATAAGCTTCTAATCTTTTTCCTCTTTGCTTCCATTTGCTGCTGGCATGGTTAAAAAAACAAGCATTTGTTTCTCTCCTGAGAGCAAATGAAACAGCTTAATCAACGAGGATCGATAAAAAGCGTGCCATTTTCCTTTAGTTACTCACATGTGGGTGATTTTCTTCAGGCTGTGAAACGAGTGCCTCTCCAACCTCTGCAGCGTCACGTCCACCGATATATATCTGAAAGGAATGCACAGAGCTTATACCAAATCTTAAGTACACAAGGCGTTGTAATATCAAAATTATGATGTTTTTTCAACCATCTGTCTTACATGGTGAAATATAATGTTTTTATAAATGAGTGTGTGGCTCTGATTCTACAGCCTGCAACTCTTTATATTATCAACCCGATGTGCCTAAAGCCTCGAACCTCATGGGTAATTTTTAGGAATTCACCTCACATATACATTACCTATTCATCAGTCACTCTGCTTCCATTTGTTATTACTTGGTAACAAGTATGCTTTTTAAATAAACCATGAACTTAGCACTCAACGAAACTTAGAAATGACTAGAAAAAAAACAAATATTCTGTTTATAGTTATAGGTATTACAGGCACTTAACAAAAAATACATGTTGGCAAACTAAACAGAGAAAAAATTGTGTTTGAAAATTTAGCAGCCATTTTGTTGTATATTATACTATGCACTCTGTCTGAAGAGCAAACAAAAGCCTCTTTCACACCAAGTACTTTGCCGTACTTAGTTCCCAGCACTTAGTTCCCAGCACTTAGTACCCCCATGGAACTAAGAGCCAATCGCGTTCACACCGGAATAAGTTCCCTGAGGGAAGATTACGCAAATGAAGCCGCTGACGTCACTTATTCTTCTTCTGCTTTGGGTTTACTGGCAGGCCGCAGACAACTTCACGGGGTATACTGCCACCTGAAGTCCCCGGCCGAAAGTCCCCGGAGTTGGCGACTGGCTTCAGTAGAAGCTGCTGGGACTCCCAGCAGCTTCTACTGAAGCCTTCTGAGTAAATCGCCAGAACGCCGACACCTCCTCATCACTCCACCGCTCCACCGCTCCCATGTTTTTTTGTGTGTTGCCATAAGTTATTCTCTCTCCGTTGGTGCGCAGGGCTGATGCTAATAATGCTAATGCCAGCAAATCCAAAGGCGGCTTCAAAAAACTTTTCAGAGTTTTACGGGGCGTGGTTTGCAATTCGCCCAGCCAATCAGAAATTGGTACTTTTTTTCTCTCCCACCTCTCTAGCAGGCACTAAAAATGTGGGTAAAAGTTCTCTGAACTAAGTTCTCTTTTTGGTGTGAACGCAATAGGTGGTACTATCCTGGGGAGAAAAAAGTACCAATTTCGATTGGCTGGGCGAATTGCAAACCACGCCCCGTAAAACTCTGAAAAGTTTTGTGAAGCCGCCATTGTATTTGCTGGCATTAGCATTATTAGCATTAGCCCCGCGCACCAACGGAGAGAGAATAACTTATGGCAACACCAAAAAAAACATGGGAGCGGTGGAGTGATGAGGAGGTGTTGGCATTCTGGCGATTTACTCGTCAGGTGACAGTATACGCCGTGAAGTTGTTTGCGGCCTGCCAGTAAACCCAAATCAGAAGAAGAAGTGACGTCAGCGACTTCATTTGCGTAATCTTCCCTCAAGGAACTTATTCCGGTGTGAACGCGATCTATACTTAGTTCCATGGGGGTACTAAGCGCTGGCACTAAGTGCTGGGCACTAAGTACGGCAAAGTACTTGGTGTGAAAGCGGCTCTTGTGGCTGTTTAAGGCTTACTGAAAACGTTTTATCCCTTCATGCATGACTTGGGCACAGACAACGGACTCAGCAGCTGGGGATCAAGTGTATATCTTACCTTTACACAGAGACTACACCTCTACTGGGATTATAATCACCACACACCCAAAAACGCTCTGCTGGAATATAGTAGCCAATGTCTAAGCCCAGCTGTGGTTGAAGGACCAACATTCCTATTGAAGGAAAGCATTAGCGCTTCCAGCTGTGATTAAGAGCCAGCGATGATACTAACCAGAGAGCATATCAGCTGCTTGGGTGGGAGACAGAAATTCCCATTTTTTTAAGCAAAGCAGTTGAAAAGGCAACAGGTGGATGAGAGCCAATGTGAAGGTGTTTTTTTTTAGAATAGCAGTTAATGAAAAGTGTACCAGCCTTGAATGTAATAAAGCCACTGAATAAATTGCCACTCACATCCATGAGATGTTGACCAGGTAGGCAAAGGCGTCTGCTGGCACTGATGTCAGGCGGGTCTCAAAAAGCCATCTGGTTGGAAAATAATGACGGACCTTTTAGTTGTCACAAACACATTTTACACTGATGTTATATTTGACATTTTTAAAAGGAAGTAATAGACATGCTGCCAAATATGCTTATTAGATTTCTTGCAGAGTGGCAAATGAGAAGGCCACTCTCACATCTGTGTGTACCTAGAGCCAGCTGCCAATTAGCTTAACTTAGCGTAGCATAAAAATGACCCAAAGTTTCCCCAAAGGTAACAACATTTCTTTAGCAGCACCACATTAATTATCAAAAACAACTTAAATTGTATTTTTGTTACATCTGTGATGACAATATATAATTGTTTTATGAATTGCAATGTGCCAGGCTATTTTCTGGAGTACTTCCTGGAGTCTCTGCTGGTTCCTTTGCATTGCTCTTGGCCAAGTAATAATCAGCTCCATAACTCCTCGTCAAATGACCAGTTTATGTTTTTACACCTCCGTTTTTGTAAGGACAAGACAAATTTAGATTTAGCTTTATGGATGTGGGTGTGGATGTTTTGTATTGTTGGAAAGAGCAAGGCTAGCATCTTCCTCCCATTTTAAGTCTTAATGCTAAGCTAACCGTCTCTTGGTCGTTGCTTCATATTCAGCTTGAATTGGTATATTAAGCAGCACCTTCATATAAAATAAAAAAAGTTTAATTGTGTTTGTTTTATCTTTAAAAGAAGGAAGTGTCATGCTATTTCTGGTCTGGAGCACTTCCTGAAGTCTCAACTGGTTGACTTACAATTGCTCATGGCCAATAGTCATCCCCATAACTCCAGTTGATTTTTTCACACTTGTACAAATTTAGATTTAGCTTGATGTAAGTGGATCTAGCGGTCCAGCTAGGTCGATTTTGTTATCATTGGAAAGAGCAAGGCTAACTTTTCCCTCCTGTTTCAAGTCTTTAAGCTTACCATCTCTTGGTTGTTGCTTCATATTCAACAAAAATATATTTTTTAATGTAAGTGATTTTGTTATCATAATGTAAATTGAACATTTAGAATGTCTGTCAAATGTCCAATAATTCAAGACAAAAATAAATCTAAAAGTAACAGAAGAGCAAAAGAGAAAGGCTGATAAAGTGGGTCAATTTCAGAGTCCGATCAAAGGTTTATTCAAAGCACATGGTGAAACAGACCCCCGGAACATGGGAAAAAACAAAGCCTTGGATCTGACTGGACCTGCGCTGGCAGCCAAATCAAACAATGTCTGGGTCTGTTTAGGACCATGTTTCAGAAATGAAGGTTGGGACCTTAACGTGTTATCCAAATGGACCTCCACAGTGTTGTCCCACAGTCGCACTGAAAAAGGGAATCTTTTTATATAACATGATCTATAGTCCTGCACTTGACACAAGTCAAATCTGTTAGCTTGTTGCTGTTTCTGAATGAATGGAGGAGACATTTTTGTAAGAATTAAAAAAAAATGTTTCAAGATAAATAGTTTAACCTTTTTGGAGATAGGCTCTTTCTTGCTAAGAACTAAATGAGAAGATAAATACTACCCACATAACAAAAAAGATGGTTGGCTTATTTAGCTTAGCATAAAGGCTAAAAGCATGGTAAACGGCAAATCTAGCTTTTGCCAATGAACCCTTATGTTGTGTTCGGGTCTCCCGTGATCCGTTTCAAGTCAAAATTATATAGTAACGCTCTAGTTTTTTTAATTATCGGAACAAGGCTTCATGATATCCTCCACAGCAGCTATATAAACACTACAAAACTGATTTTGACAATTTTAGCCAAGTCTGAAGGTCTCTAAAAAAGAAAGTGTATAATTTGGTGTTCGGGTCTGCGAAGACCCAGCAGAATTGTTGTGGGTGACTCAGGGTCAAATTTGGTCCAATCAAGATTAATCTTTGACTTTAGACATTTTGAGTTTTTCATCCAACTCCCACAAACTAAAGTAAGCTAGAATAGAACTCGGACCTTTGCTATGGTCGTTTCCAATGGTGAAAAATAATGTGTATTTGTAGAATGTAGCAGATCTGCTTCAAGATTAAATTGGTTATTCCTTGGCCCACACTAATCTGTTCCTTGGCTGAAGTAATAAGCGTATCTCCCAAAATGTTTTGAGAAAATTGTTGGCATTTTTACCTAGCTGGTCAAAACGTGTTATTTCTTTGCTGTGATCAAGCTACATATTTTGTTGTGTTGGATATGGGAATCACAACAGAGTAATAGAGAAAAGAGATTAAGATGGTGGTCACATGTGTTGATGTCATATTGAACTCCGGGGCCACCCCGCAGCAGAGTATACATTCAGAGCTTGTTCCATGTATACATTTGGAATCAGGTTCGTAACGGTGACTCAGCCTATATCCGTGACCGTCTTTAGGCACCTTTGGTTGATCAGGGGAACAATAGACTAATTCAGAGGCTGAGATCTGGCCCATGAGACTGAATCATGGGGGGTTTTAGTCAGTAGACATGGAAGCACAGCAACCTGAATGCATTCTGACAAACTCAAACAAACAGAGTGACACAGAGCAGACCCTGACACCAAACACCCCAGTCAGATTTGCGCTGGTTCACCACCGCACACAAACCCAAATAACCAGCAGGCATTTTCTCTAGGGAGCGCGGAGAGAACACCAACAAGCCCATCTCGAGAGCTCGAGGAGAAAATTACTCCCCCAATTTGTCATTTTGGATTGAAACCTGAGAAAATAAACGGTTGGGAATTGAGTTTGAAGTGGGGAGAAGCCACATAATTCATGATACGGCCTGCATTTGATTGACAACATAGCTGTGTTTACCATGGGCTTTTGATGTGTAAAGGTCTGTGGTGACTGGAAGAGAGGGTCATTTACATATTCTGATGCACAGTGAACCTGCAGTGTGATTCAATGTAAACTTCTATCAGTAGCAATGCTTTAATGTCTTCTCAGTCAGAATGATTGGATATGCATTATAAATCAAACAGTTGAATTACATTTTTACAAGATTATACTTGTTATTTTTATAAAAACGCAAGATAATTATAGCAGAATGTGAAGTTACAGTCACGATTTCCATTACCCAAATCATCGTACAAATGAATATGTGGGGAAACTGTCAGTATTTCCAGTAATCTCAGCTCCAGCTCATCATGTTCAACGTCCCTCTTATTTTACAATTAATCCCAGTGCTCATCTGTTAACATTCAGGAACCAGCATTGGGGTTTCTCTCTTTGGTCGGTTTTATAGATGAGAGGTCGAGGGACGACAAAAATAACCAGTTATCTCATGTTTAAACTCCAATTAAAAAATGCTGAGGTTATTGAAAGACTGAAGCTGCTGTGTTTTCCCGTCTTTCCCCTTGAAGTCTTTTTTCCTCTTAATTATTCTCAAATGGAGCTCTCCGGGTGTTTGAGAAATGTGCTGTAAAAGGTAAATATTGTATTTGAATGCATCGTCCAGACATTACATGTCACTTGTTAGACGCTTTTATCCAAAGGACCAGACGCAGTCGGGTGTCACGCTACGCAGGTTTTTAAGCGCGGCTGTGCTTTCCTTTCCACCTCTCTGACTCCCAGTGACACATGGAGTAACCTCCACAAGTACACAAAGGACTCCAATCTTTAAGTGTCCACACATGCACACATACATACAGGCGTCTGCTTTGCATTTTGTTTTTTGAATACAACACGCAGTCTCATATTTACTAAATATTTTAACGAAACTCTTATGTTAATAAAATGCTTTGCCGATGGGACATTTTCAAAAATATTGTATTGATAGAGTAGGAATATTAAAGCAATTTGAGAGCACTGACCTCTACCCATGTTGAAACAAAGTTTTAAAAGGTAGTCGTTTGGGAATAAAGCATATTTGCTTTCTGGCAGGCAGTTAGCTGAGAAGATAGCATGCTAATATTTATACGCTAAATATAGTTAAAGAGCCAGCAACCAGCTTCATTTAGCTTATCTTAGTACACAGACTGCAAACAGGTGGTAACAGCTAGCCCAGCTTTGTCCAAAGGTAGGTCATTTTGCCTTTTAACACATCAATAGGTAGCACATTAATACTTAATGGAGAGCAGCAGGTATGAGTCTTAAAACCAATACATTAGTTAGGATTTTAGCTAACGTGCAGAAAGTCATTGGTTTTTGATTGGGTTATATGTCTGAAAAAAGGTTTAAGGTTAACACAAATGTTTTTGTTCTATGACATTGATGTTGAAGTCATGCGCCTGTGATGTAATTTATTTGATAGAAAAACTATGGCTTTTACTTTATAGAACCTACAATATTGTTTTCATTTGTGAAGATTATCTTTCTGGACAAAACTTTTAAGTATCACAAACTTTGTTTTGCCACAAGACATTTTTTCTGCAATAATCAAAAATCCCCAAATCCCATAAAAAAAGACATACTCTAAACCTGCAGCACTATCTAATGTGCTTAATCCATACAGTAAGCAACGTTTAAAAACAACAAATTGGCGCTTTTACAATGCTTTCTGTACTTGACTGTGCACTCTCCAAAACAAAACCTGGAATCTTCATGGCTAAGTAAGAGACATTAATTCTGGCCTAGCTGGCATCAGTGGAACTGAACTGGGCTTCATTCCTCATTGTGTGAACAACTAAATCTCCCTCATGCCTCATTTGCTAGAAGATCCCGCTTAATACACAGTCTATGTTGGAGCTATATATCTCTTTATATTATTTAATAGTTTAACATTTATTTTCTCGCTGTTTATAGTGTTTATTGTAAATATATTCTTAGTTAGTGTCATAAGTTAAAGTAGTTTCTATGCTTTTATTTTGAAGACATGTTTGGGCACTGGGTGATTAGAGCACCTGGTGTAATTGTATTGGAGACAGGTGGGTGGTGGGCAAACGTTTTTTTTTACCAGGGTTTTCCAACCACAAGAAAGGAAAGGCTTAAAGGAACCAACCATAGGAAACCTGTTCATTGTCAATTATATTAATACATGCAAAACAGAGATTCTTGTCTGGACATGGATCATTCCCCTGCGTAAGATCTGCCAACCCAGTCTCACAAAAAAACGTGTAATAACTACGTTGGTCCACAACGTAGGACGTAGTATTTCTACAAAAACGCCTCTGAAATTGTAAGATCCCTATGGTTTTTTTCACCATTCATTCCAATGGCTGGCGTCTATGTCACGTGATCTTCACATTTCTCCCTGCAGAAAAAAAAACATGGCCGAACTTCATTTTATTCTCGGTGTAAAATGCCTATTTAAAGTTACTTTGGCCATTAAAATGCGTTTTGATGTCATTTGATGCGAGAAATATGAGTTGTTATTTCAGATTATGTGTACAGTGGATGTACATGATCTTTAGTTTTCTAGTTATTACGAAGATTACTTCAGGAAATGGTGTCAATACAACGTTTTCATTGTTACCAAGGTGGTTGCTAGAGACGCTGCTATCGATATTATTTCTGTTATGTTGTGTAACTGTTTAATGGTGTTATCTTTATTGCTACCCCATTCTCCGTCAAAGTATAGTGTTGTTCCACAGCGCAAACGTATTAGTTTAACAAAATCCGCATCTAAAATGGTGCAGAAAGGTTATTTTCTAGACAAACATGAGGAACTGCCGCCAACACTGGAAACGTGACGTGGATCATAAATATATCAGCCATTAAACAACATCTTACATTTCTTTTCACACAATAGGTCTCCTTGCAGTATCAACACTAATTCGGCTGACTTTTATATTTGATCCAATTGGTAGATAGGCTGTATTTACACCATAAAGGTGCACAGCTGATATAAAGGGACACCTAGTGGTTAAAGCATATTATTGAATTTCATTATTTTTATTATTAGATATTAATAGAATCCCTATAAAGTATGTTCATTACTCGTTATTCTCTAGTAATAGTTCATTAAAGACTGTATATAATGACTATTTTGCACATCCCTTTTAAGATTTCAAGATTTTCTAAGGTTTATTGACATATCATATTCACAAACGGTGTAGTTATGCAATTAATGTAACACTTTGTGTATACCTCCAGCAATGTTAACTATGTTGAAGCACTTATTTTAACTGATATTATACACATGTATTATACTCTTATAAGATGTATGTAGATATTATAAGAAATGTGCAGAATATGACAATTTAATGGTGGAGGTACACAAATATTGAAAGATGTCTTGTGATGCACTGTTGAGGAACCTGTGACCCAAGTTTTTCATCTCCGACCTTGTCAGGTATTGAACAATCAATAAATAAAGAACACAGAATTATGAAATATAAAACACAGAATGTGTGTGATTATACTAAATGATTTACAAATAAACACCACTGCATATTTACAACTATACACATGCTGATGTAACGCAAATGTTTCCAACTTGGGATCAATAAAGTACATCTTATCTTAAGATGATTGATGGCTACTGCCATATTTGCAAAATGTGCCTCTGAACCTTGACAAGTGCATGTTTCAGGCTCATCAATGAACAACAGGAGGGGTCACAAACATAAGACCAGCTGTTAAATAAAGCTCTTCTGACCTTAGCTGTCGTGTGGGTATATTAATGCTGCCCATTATGGGCACAAGCAATTTTCACCCATTTATTAATTATATGTTTTAAATTTGAGTGTTCCTATCCCCTAAACCTCCAGGGATGTACACAGTTTAATACTGGCAACTTCTTATTATGGGAAATACGAAAACGTCTTTTAAAACTACAACTCCCAGTAGAGACGTGCCATAGATAGAGAACATGTTGCGAAACAGAATTGCCAGCATGTGTAGTTCTGGGGACGGGGTGGGGAGGGGGGGGACGCGGTGGACCCGTTCAAATCCAGTTTTGGACAGTCTGCCGTGGTTCCATCCCATTTCAAGTGCTGTTCGACGCTCTGCACACTCTCCAATCACAGAGCTTGAGGACTATCACGGGGTTTGTCAAGCGAAGCGGAGAGAATACTTACTTCCGGGTGTAATATTCTGTAAAGCAAATGAGCTGCTCCGACCCTCGGTCCTGACGGACTCCAACTTGTGTTTATTAATCAAACAAATAAATAAACACAAGGATAAGTATGTGTTATTGTTGAGTAAATTGAGAATTGCACAGGGGAAAATAACGTATCTATTGTGGTGATTGACATTATTCACCCACGGATCTATGGGTTAGGGTATTGTTCTGCACGGACATTTTAGTGAGCCGGACTTCCTGTCTCCGCCGGTCTTCACTTCCCGGGCATGAAGCTGTTTACATGTGTTTTGAGATGCTAAATAAAAGTCTAGCTTGTACCTTTGATACCCCGCCTCCGACTCCCATCTCTCGGCACCACACTATGCCACAATTTTAGATGCGGATTTTGTTAAACTAATACGTTTGCGCTGTGGACCAACACTATACATTGACGGGGAAGGGGGTAGCAATAAAGATAACACCATTTTACACAACATAACAGAAATAATATTGATAGCAGCGTCCCTAGCAACCACCTTGGTAACAATGAAAACGTTGTATAGACACAATTTCTTGAAGTAATCTTCGTAATAACTATCAAACTAAAGATCATGTACATCCACTGCACACATAATCTGAAATAACAACTCATATTTCTCGCATCAAATGACATCAAAAGGCATTTTAATCGCCAAACTAACCTTAAAATAGGCATTTTCCACCGAGAATAAAACGAATGTCGGCCATGTTTTTTTTTTCTGCAGGGAGAAATGTGAAGATCACGTGACATAGACGCCAGCCATTGGAATGAATGGTGAAAAAAAACGTAGGGATCCTACAATTTCAGAGGCGTTTTTGTAGAAATACTACGTCCTACGTTGTGGACCAACGTAGTTATTACACGTTTTTTTATGAGACTGGGTTGGATCTGCTAACTACTGCCTCAGCTATTATTTTAAGTTAATTATCTGTTTTATTTCTATATGATTTTGGCCGCTACAGTCTATTTTGGGCTTATTTGGCAGGTATATTTTATCATTAGCTTGGTGGCATGCTTTCATGTCTATCTATCTTTCTGGAGGGCTCTGGGTAAACTGGGCAGGAATGTGAGGAAGTCTAAGGGGACATCGGGGCATGTGGTCAAGTGAATTGGGTCAGTGATCGGGAGATAATTTTATGTGATGGGTGCTTTTTGAGGCAATTCAAAGTGGATGGAGGGGTATTCTGATAAACTGTAAAAGGAATGATCATTATCATAACACAGCGCAGGACATTTGTGAGCCCCACATGAGTGATTCGGAGAAATGTTTGTGTAAGAGAATCAAAGAGAAAAGTATTTTAAATTCTAGAAAAAGCCCAATTTTTATTTAATGGAAATACCCCCTTCTACCTCCTTGAGTTCTATGTTTCCACACATGCGGTCAAGTCCCTCTAAAGGGCATGTGTTTCCATCACTCAAGGCCGCTCGCTCTCTGTTGCATCATCTTTGTCTTGGACTTGAGCAATTTAGGATTTGTAGAAGCCCTGCTACATTTTTCAGACTCGACCCCGACATATTACATAATGGCGGCTCCCAGGGAATTATGACGCATTCTTTAGTTTTAGGGTATCAAGAAGGCAGATTGCAGACTTAACAGCTGTTAGTTATACATTTTTTTTTTTACAATTCTGTTGTTTTTTTGGCCAACTGCTAACAGAATCCTAAGCATTTTAGTTATAACAAGGTTTTTTATTTAAGATTTGTCAGTTCTTTTTTTAGTATATGAGTTAAAGGTGTTAGGCCTTGGATACAATTAACTTTCTGTTATTCTCCCATTTACACCGTATATCACTGTAAATTGCACAGATTTGAATTGGATACAAATATGCAATATAAAGATGCCATATTGCACTCTTGTAAATTGCAATGCTTATCATAATTTTCGGACATTTTATAGTTTAAGCATTAATTCTAACTGATAAGTTGATCCTCAAAAAGTGCCAATTATTACGATAATCAACTTATCGTTAGAGTAATCATCAAAGCATGTCACTACTGTATATGGACATTTCCTTTTAGTTATTTTTTTACCTGAATACATAGAATGTGTGTTTTGGACTGACACAACAAGACATGTAAAGACCTCTACTTGGACTTTTATAAATTGTGATGGACATTTTTACTATTTTCTGACAATTTATCGACCAAAACTATTCTTTAAAAATTATTTTACAGATTAATGTCTAATGGAAATGATTAATTGTTCAATACCCAATTCTTATATACAATATATAACTTGCATCTCTAATGGCAACAAATTATTACCGTGCTGTCATAATGATGTTACTGCAAAGATTTATTTTTTAAGGAGTGGGCATAGTGTGATCCAGTTCACTTTATTTAGTGTGTCTGATAGCTGTCGAATAGAATGAGCCCATCATTCCAAACGTGTTATCTTTTCTATAATTTGCACATAATAGGGTTGACCAAAAAAAATAGACACTTTAAATACTCTGGAGCCTTCTGCAAATCTCCCTCCCTCCATCCTCATATTTTAACGGCTACAGTAAATGTGTAATTAAAATATTCATTGGAAATTAATAATATGATGATCATGATAAGTTAATGTTGTGTACATGTTCTATGATAATTGAACGGATGAAAAATAAATAAAACACTAAAGACTACCCCAAATAAAAAGAATATCCACAATATGTTTGAGATATTCAGGTTGTCATTTTTACCTATTGAGTTACCTGTATACCTGCTTAGTTTTTGTATGTGATTTTTTTAGATTCTGGTGGAATAATGGTTCAGTTCCTATTCAAGGTAATACAAATAGTTCAAATAAATTAATCATTACAGTCATTAAAATGTATTGTAATGTAATTTTTTTTTAAACTACACCTATCCATTATTTGGACGTTTAGTGTTCCAGCTGCACTTCAAGTAAATCATGAACCAAATCATACTTTAACATACCTTGTTAGTCATACAGATAATAGACTAAACATAATACTTTAAAATTGAATAGCTACTTAACATCACAGACAGTCTCAAAGTCCCTGCGGGAGCACTTTGAAGGATTATTCATGATATTATAATGATTTTTCCTCGGGGTTAAGAGCACTTAACATTCAAATGAAAGAAAAAGCAGCTAAATGACTTTTACAGATGCGTTTTGTACGCCTACTTACAGTGTCTCCGTGCCTGCTGGAAACCTGGGGAGAATATCAATGTCACGGCAGGAGATTGTGTGCATTTTCCACTCAGTGCACTCGCAGACAGCAGGGCAGGAGTCAGCCTCCGCCGCGGTGCTCACATGGAGAATGACGAGCGTAAACAACACGCATGTTATCACCTGCATGCTGGAGGGCTGCTTGCAGTCAGGCGGCTCAGAATAACTTCTTGACAGTCCTCTTGATGTCCACAACAAGCATTTATATAAACCTTAAAACAAAAAGAAGCCAGGATAGTCAAGGGTGTCTGTTTTTGGTATGTAATCCTCAGGTAGAGTCAGTGGAACTGGGCTGGAGTGTTATGCTCTTTACGGGGGCCCAGGAGTTTATGTGAGGTTGTGAAGGTGGGGATGATGTAGGACGGACAGCTTCAGCTCTGGTGGGTTTGGAGGTGGTCTTCTACTTTAGGGAGGGTGGACTTCTGAGGCACTCTTGTGTCAGACTCGAGAATAGTTTGTTTTTCTTTTCCCCCTTGAAACGTTAATTGTTGTATTGCAGCCTATTCTGATATACAGCAACAAGTAGTCTACTTTTCTTTAAAGCCAGGTATCCCACTTATATTTTACGTTTAATTTCAATACATTTCTTTGTTTTTTTAAAACATTTGTTTATTAAGAGTTTCGTTTTTTCATGTGTGACAACCTCTGCTTTGTTTAATTTCTTTTTTCTTTTTTTCTTCTCTTTTCTAACTGACGAGCGGCAAGACTGGCGCTAACACATTCCTTTGGACAATGTAGTTCACAAATAATGCATTCCTACACTGCTTCATGGTCAGCAGCATACATTTCCCAGCGTCCTTTGCAGCCGCTGTTTTCTGTTGTTGTTTCCGGCTCAGACGCGGCTAGTTCAAGTTGCCATAGCAAGGCTGTTCCTCTGTTAGCTATCACTCGTAAAACTAAACCAATGGCTTTGGTTGAACGTATTTCTTGAGGTAGCATTTATTTGCTCTGTTGCTGCTGGACATACGCAGTGTTTCGCAGAGTTCACAGGAGTCTCACAGGACTTTATAAGTTGGCTAACGTTTGGTCAACTAGCTAACGTTCATAGTAGTTTCCACTTGTTGCTAGCCTGGAGGAGCATCACAACAATGCCTGCTACAGTGATTGATAGGGGCAGTTTGAATTGGAGTGTGCTGCTGGTCAGATAGCTCTCTGTCTCAACGGGTTGTCACGGTAACAATGACAAAGCTCCCACGTCTGCTAAGTATGACAACAATATATATTGTAGAAAAAGTTCCTAACCAGCCCAGTTTGTTCGTTAATCTGATTAATGTAGCCGGTAACGGTTAGCGTTTTCTGCAGGAGAAGCTAGTGCTGGCTATCATCAGCCGTTTATCGTCGCCTCCACTGTAAACCTGCCCTAAACTATGGATACATCCAGTGAAACGGAGTCATACGACAGGACGAGAGTGCACCGGCGTCGGGGGCGTGAAGCCCACCACAGACCGGGCCGGGACAGGGGCAGAGCCGGTGGGAGTGAGCTTCGACCCGCAGATATGTCCGAGAAGATCAGCACACTGGCGAGCACTTTACAAGTACTGAGCTCAATAGCATTCAACACATATGCTAAACACTAGCCGTTATGTGTATTTATAACATGCATTGCAACCCAGAGTTATTTCATTGGTAACTTAACGCTGTTGTTGTCTTGCAGGATACCAGTAGAAACTTGACCAAAGTAGACCGGATGCTGGGCCATTACAGGGAGCATACAGATGATCAGGCTGAAGCCATGACACTGGTGAGACACCTGTTCTTTACATTTTGATGTAACAATAAGATGCAGGTGCTTGTCTTTCCATTGCACATATAGCCACGTTTTGATGTCAGATTTGTTCAGGTCATGTGGTTTAAAAGACCTAAACACATTATTTTAGCTATTCAAATACATTTAGATGAGATAAAGAAAGCATTTGTCAAAATGTAACTTTGTTTCAATATTTGTGGGAATGCACTAGACATTGCACTGTTCAGCTGATTGATAAAACATCTTCAGTGTATCATAACATTTTTAAGGACGATATGATACCAATCGTATACTACTAAAGATATATTTGAGTTTATCCTACTGTTAATTCTATTTCCATGCACATTTAAATAAACACTAATTCCTTTATTTCTTCTTTTCCAGATCTTTTAAGGGATTTGATTTGTCTTATTATGTTCTGGATTACTTTTCTCTTAATGTCATCATTCATTATTTACACCAGTCTTGTTTTTGCTTCCTAATGCGATGTTATTTTGTGTTTTATCTCTGATTCTTTCCCTTCCTGCACCAGCTCAGGGACAACCTGGAGGAGTCCATCAGCCAGCTGCAGACACAGAGGGTGAGCAGGACCAACGGAGCTCCGAGTGCTTCAGCTTCAGCCTCCACCCTGCACACAAGTGACCTGGAAGCTGGCTCAGGATCAGGTATGGAGTCAAATACATGATATTTACTCTCAGCTGTTCTCTCATTTACGTCTTACTTATGTATGATTTGCTTGAAGGTGTAACATAAATAGGGAAGCTACACACCACAATGACAACAACAAACATGAAAAGAACACCTTAAAATAATTTGCTTAATATCGATGTTTTTTCAGATGACCAGCGTTTCTTCCCTACTTCTCCACTGAAGGACTATACAAGCACTCCAGACAGGACGCGGAGGTCTCAGTCCGCCGGTGTTCGCTTCAAAGATGCCAGCCTGCCAGGAGAGGATGTGAGAGACAAACCGCCCAATATCAATCAGTGCTACTTACCACTATAATGTAGTGTCAGAGAGTTTCCACTAGGGGTCACACCGAGTCAGGGACAATGACATGGATTTTATAATGCTTATCTAAGGAATGGGTTTGTTAGATTTATATGATTGAATAATTGTATATATTAGTGTGTTGGCCTATAGTGTGTTGAGGAGTGCTATTTATCTACTTCCCACAGTGGTAGCATACATTAGCATCTCCATAAAGGAAATGATGACCATCTTTTTACCACACGTTATAGTTTTTGTGTGTTTTTATGTATCTTCAATTAGATTCACGTTTTGCATCAATCCTTGAGGGATCTGCACTGTGGCCAGCTGAGACTGTCTGATGACCTGGATAGAGAAATCCTCCGGAGGAATAGGTATTTAAGTCTGAATATCAAAACACTACTCTTAGGTTTTTTTTGCCTCCGCTTAGCATGTTGGCCGTACACAACTGAATTCACCAGTTATTGTTTTTTTTACAAGACAAGATGATTTTAAGTGTTTTGTTACCTGCTATGGTAACACAAATAATAAATGATCTGTTGAACTACAAAAAGAAAAACGAAAATGTTGCCAGATTTTTAAAGCGAAGAAAATGATAATAAGCGATGACATGGACATGCACAGTAGAAATGTTCATTCTCTTGTCTGAATTCAGAAAAGACAACTAATTAGAACTAGACATTTGAACTACAAAAAACATTTTGACTGGATAAATCAGTGTTTAAAGGCTGCACGTTTCTTAAAGTTTATTCAAATGTAATTTTAAATGACTGCATTTTGTACACTCTGATATAGTAATCCACAATGAGTGCAATGGGTCTCTTATGCAGTCCTTTCTTTCTTTTCTACTCTAATCTAGGCCTGACTGCTCTGACTGAATATTGATTTTCATGTTTTCATTTCCACTAAGCTTAAAAAAGAATTGCATGGTTTTCAGGTCTTTGAAATGTGATGAAAGTGTCACTGGCAACTTAAAGAGTCAAAAGCCTGTAAAGTCAAAAGGCGGCAGCTCTTTCATTAGAATTTGACATTTTCACATTATTAAAAAATCTCTCCTCCCCGGTGCTGCTGACCAGACCCAATTGATCCACCTCTATAATTCAACTTCTGAAGCTGCATATATATTATTTTTAGTGCCGTCACATTATGCATTCACATTTTGATCAATGATGCCATGGGAAGGGATTTTTCAAAATGACAGAGAGCCCTGATGTGTGAATATTTGTCTGCTTTTTTATAGGGCTGATATTGACACCCGGCGAGCGATGGAGAGCCTCACAGAGCTCACACCCGCTTCCCCGAGACAGGCCTCGGTGAGTTGTAGCTGTGTATTTCATCACCAGTACTTCAACTATGCTTTTCAGCTCTCTGGACTTGAATTTAAAGGGACAGTTCAAACTTTGTGAAGTGAGGTAAGTACAGTAGATGGCGATCAATAGCCCCCAGCTTGTTTTGCTTTTGGTCGCTAAAACCAAAAAAGCGCGATATAAATCTACTCCATTTACCATTTACTACTATGGATTGATCTGTAGGCAAAATGTACTTTAGACACTTAAAATCTATCTATTAGTTACTATTTCGAGAATATTTCTTCCTTAGTGAGGGCCCTTTTCTAACAGAAAACTAAAGCTGTTATCTATGCTCTCTTCTAATCCACCAGACTCCTTTGACGAAAACAGTCATCTTCATTTACAGAACGGGGGGTGTTGCTTTGTTTACCGCTGCCTGGATCACTTAGTTTGCCTTATTGTGTTATAACTGATCAAGGCAGCGGAAGACAAGCTACTTCTGTAAGGAGAAACCTGTGTTTTGTCAAAGGAGTCTGGTAGCTTTGAAATAAGCAAAGATGAAGTCTTCCATTTCCCACTTGAAAAGGCTGTCTGACAGCAAGGTCAGTTTGAGGAAATATGAAAAAGGTAGCTTACAGTTAAGCTAATATTGATATGTTTGTAAGTTTAGGTTACCCCTTTTAGGTGACTACAATATGTTTTGCTGCTGCCCCCCCGACATTGCTTTGCTTCTGTGCCTTCTATCTGTTTCTCCATTCGGGGCAGAATATCTATTGTAGATATACACCGGCTATGGCTAAGTACCTCCTACAACCCCACTTCAAAACGTTTGAACCTTTAAGGACATTACATCACAGTTATTGATGCACATAAATGTATAAAGCAGGACAAATGTTCCTTTTAATTTGTTTCTAAAAGCAACAACAGTAAAGTCTATCTTTATCAATATTTCATTATAATATCCAGGCACATGGCTATACAAGTATACATGTAGGGGCTGAGGACCCTGAACCCCATCTGCTCCTGTCGGGTTTCCAGTGTGAATGTTTATCACTATGAGCATACACTGGATATGTGTGTGAAACGGTTAATGCTCGCTCGGTTGCAAAGCGCCTTGAGTGGTCGCTAACTAGAAAAGCGCTATATAAATGCAGTCCATTTACCAAATCAATTTTATTTAAAGTGTACACTATTTTAAGATTATTTTCCCTTTACCATAATGATAACCCTTTTCTGACACAAAGCTGTTATTTATGCTCCTTTCAAATGAGTCCTTTGGGCAAAAACAGTCATTTTAATTGACAGAACACAGGGTTTTGCTTTGTTTTCAGATGCGTGGATCAGCTAGGATGTGTTAGTGTGACTATGGTTGTGTAAAGGCTTAGTCTGGATTCACCAAAGGCACACGAGAACACACACTTACTAACCTATCAAAGCAGCGGAAGGACAAATCTGTGTTTTTGTCAATGGAGTCTTCTGTTAAAGGGCTGTCTGATGATAGGGTGGTGGAGAAAATATTGAAAAGGTAGCTTACAAGTCAACTCATATTGATATTTGTGGAGGTTGGTCTTTTTTAGGTGGCTATTATATGATTTGCTGCAGCACCATAACTTCTGTCTGCCTCCACTAGAGAAAGAAATAACGACCAACAATCTTTGTTACTAATACAATAACAACTCCAATATGGGCCTTTAAAACTGTGGTGTAAGTAAAAAAAAAAAAAAAAAGGCTTTGCATTAATCAAATCAAAATGTATTATAGCCCCAAATCACAAAGAATGCCTCAAAGGGCTCTACAAAGCAAAGACAAACACTAAATACAAATATCATAGCGCAAACATGATAAAAACAGGACAGAAGTGATGCTAATGAAGATGGAAACTAGGTGACGAGGAAGACGGATGCAAAGATATGTGTTTTGAGTTTGCTTTTGAAGGAATCAACAGAATTAGCTTCTTTGATCTGAATGGGAAGAGGATTCCAAAGGGAAGTGCTCGGAAGGAAAAGGCTCCGCCACCTACTGAGGATTTGTGAATTCAAGGGATGGAAAGGAGACTGGCATTATGGGATCGTGGGAGCCTGGTAGATCTGCACGGGGTAATTAATGATGAGAAATAGGGAGATGCTAGTCCATGCAAGATTTGAAAGGTTAAGATCTTGGAGTCTGATCTTATTTGAATCGGGAGCCACAATTGAAATGTCCTGTTGTCTCATTCATCAAATCCTGCTGCCATCCCTGCACCGGGGGATGTGTGACCTCATGTGTCCCCGTCCCCTGTCTCACTGTCTGCAGGTGTCGTCTCGTGTGGAGCGGCGTCTGCAGGAGCTGGAGAGAGAGATGCATTGTGGGCAAGGCGGCGTGGAGCGAGAGAGAAGGCCCAAGCAGCAGGTGGCCGTGTCTGACGAGCTCCATGAGGTGACACTTCTCATCACTCATCTGCTGTTATGCTTCCATCCAACACCTCCCCGTTGACTCTCTCGTGTTCTCTCACATGCAACGAGAACGCTGACCAACAATCCAGAGATGACAGGAATTCACAAAATACAACGTGGACACATATTAATTAACATACAAATCCAATGGGCTGTTTGGAGATCGATTTCCCTGAACAGGTTCATGTTATAATAAAGAAACAAGTCATACAAAGGCAGAGAAAACAAAAAAGGAAGTAAGAGACAGCATGAATACAAGCGAACCTTGAAAGAACATATAGCCAAACATATTGCATAGGATAAAGGGTGCAAACAAAGCAAAATGAGTCATCAAATATTAGATCATATATATTGGATATATTGTTGGCGCAATCAGTGTGTTCATTCGATGATGTACATTGTAGATTTGTTCAAAAATAAATACGGTAAACAGGTGAGACGGTGTAAAAGTACAAAACACGGGGATATCCTTCTTAACGTAATTTATCTTCAAAGTGTCCATGCTAGGTCATCCAATTCAGGCATAATAACCGGCAAGTGTTAACATTTTTCTTGTGAATGTGTGACTTTAATATTTGCAAAAGTGTCTTTCCCTCAAACAGTTTTAAGAGAAAAGTGTTTCTTCGGATTCAATGACCGCCTTAATAGCTGAAACTCCGAGTTGTGTCCCCTACCCCTGCTCCTTAATATGCTGTATAGCTACAATGGCCTTGATACACCATCATATATGCAGCCATGTGACTTAAATATCCTTGCTGGTCTCATGCAGTCATTTTCTACCTAGAGTTCCGTGATTGTAAACTATATCAAACGCTTATATCTACACCAGCTAGCGAGGCAATGACTTCATTATTTGACTGTACCGTAAAGAGTACGCCATCAGAAAGACTTTCTACCCACGTCGGAAAAGCAGCATCAGCAGTAAATGCCTGTCGGTTATTCCCTGAGTAACAAAACACACCACTAACATTGAAACATTTTTGAATGCTCAATTAAAAAAATCTGGTAAGAAAAGGTTACAAAAAACAAGCTTAATGTGTTAGAAGATGGAAGCCAACGCTCCATTGATGTCTGCTAAGTGATTATGCTTGACCTTTACAAACAAGTCATCAGAGAATAAATCAACCAGAGCCACAAAATATGTCGCTGTGATTAGTAATCTTCCACACAATTAGATGTAGCTGCTTTGCCAGATCTCCAAATGTGTCTGCGTTGGCCGGGTTCACCTTGTTACACAGAATGTTATTTTCCTCTAATGCACTGCAGTCCTCCCTTGTCTGTTCGAGCAGCATTCCTGCTGTGTCACCTCACCCTCTTTGTCTGCTTTATGACACGATACAGCACACCTAGGCAATTACTTTGATGCGGTGCACATGGTCGCTAAGCAAGCAATTGCCACTTTCCCGTATTTCACGCCAGTTTTCCTTTTTTGTTGGCGTGCTTTAATAGCTGAGAGCTCTGTCATTAGGTGGACTTTAGTGACTCACAGCACTCAATGCCCACAGTCGCAGTAAATAGCACATTATCTTCTATCATTGCTGCGTTGCACTCACCCATATACATAATCAGCATAATAGTTTGAATGGTAATTCTGTTTGTTTTAACAATTTGTTTCTTGTTTTCGTGTTGTTTTGAGGTCGGCGTTTTGTTGAAGCCAATCAGTTTCAACCCTTTTTGAGACGTTTTGACGCCTACTGCAGTTCCCTAGTAGACCACAGAGAGGCACTGTGGAGCTGTATTCACCCTGCAAACCTCTTGTGAGCCAGACTTTGCAACCCACTGTGTAATGATAGTAGCTCCCAATTCATTTGCATCCCTCTTCTCCGTAGTGCCCGGTGGGAAAAAATGCATTTGTCCAACAAAAATTAAGGGTAAATAAACAGCACGAGGACATGACGAGGAAAATCATCTTTTACTACTAAAGAGCAGGAGAGGAGGGAGAGCACCGGGCACATGTATTCCCCACCGATGGGCCCGCTGTGAGTCACTTGGGTAGATGTTCTTGCTAGCAGCCGGTAATTCATCATCACAGCCCGCTCACAACGAGTGGGATCTAGGCACTGGTACAAATCCACCACCATGCCAGGGTCTTGTTCCGAGAAGCCCACACACGGAGGGGTTGCTATGATGCAATCTAGCTGCATCCTGACACTTCTCTTGAATGTGTGCTCTTGTGTTGAAACATGCTGTGGCCTGCGTCTTGTGTTTTGTAGACTTCAGGGAGACACAAAGTGCAGGGCCATGAGAGAGAGGAGGCTGTTGCAGCCAGGCTACTCAAGGCAGAGAAATCTAAGGTAATTATGTTTACTCTCAAAGGAATGTTTTGTTAAAAAAGGTCAAACAAATTTGAGCTATGAGAGTTTGCCAAATAAAAGTCCCCACCAATGTGTTACCGTATCATTTTACTGTATCGAGTGGTGCAGGAATGAGTCCTAAAATCTTGAAATGAGTCAGCATTTTAGCACATCCCATTTTCTCTTCTTGAAGTAAATGTTTTTTTTTGAAGAGTTTTTGGTTAGATTCTTGAAATAAGGTCTGTTGTTAACTTTAAAATGTTGTTCTTTGACATACAAAACAGCTAGACAATAAACAAGTGGTGCAGAAATGAGTTGGCATTTAGCCCTTCCAGGTTCCCCCGTCTGAAAGAACCCAATGTTTGTGGTTAGCATACAAGATTTTATGTTTAGTTCTAGGGCACTAAACGTCCCCCCTGCATCATTTGACTGTTTAGAGAGGTGCAGGAATGAGTCCTGAAACCTTGAATCAATGAAATAAAAGACAGCTCGGCAATCAACGGAACAATGATGGGCTAAGAGTAGGAAGTGACATCATGTGAAAATACTCAATTCAAGTTCAAGAACCTCACATTTTTACTTAAGTACAGTACTCGAGTAAAGCCACTCAGTCATCCCCCCACTTGCTCTACGACACTAAATACATCAATAAATAATCAACAATGTCTGAAGCTTCTGAAAAACAGCAATTGCTAACGAGTAACTAAACGAGACTACTCAAAGTCATCCTGCCAAACATTAGCGTCCTTTAGCTTAGCAGTTGTGATGTGACGTGTAGTTCTGTTCATTTATAGCCGATTGTTAGTTTTTTTCCGTACTGTTGTAAAAGTGGTGTTAATGTGTGGAGATCATATTAGAGTTATAAACATTTGTTTGCCAAAGAGCTTATTTATTTATTTTTGGACAATCCAATTGCTTTTTGTCTATGGAGCCTTTCCGGATTTGCCTACAAAAATAAGTTCTCTCTGCACCACTCTAATGGCAACATGTAAAGGTTTTTATCTTTATCTAGACAGTTAGTATATTAAATATGTTTCTGGAAAATGACATAAAGCTCCTTTTGAACTCTATATTTGTTCTCCTTTAACTCAAAGTGTATCTTCTAAATGCTCGAGCCCTGACCCTGCAATGATATACTGTAGGCGATGCTCATTCCGAACCTTCGAACACACAGATTTCCACCACACTTCTTCATTATATATCGTCCTGACATTGTTATTGTTGTGCTCTCCTCAGATGGAGCAGGAGCTGGACAGAGCTAGAAGACTACTTGAGCAGTCTGAGGATAGCAGAGAGTCCCTCTCTCAACAGGTTTGTTTGTGTGCTGTACCTGATTGTATATGTGGTCAACCTCAGCGGCCAAAACAATGAAGGGTGCAGGCAGGGGCGGCGAGTACTGTAGGCTAGGGAGGCTAAGCCTTCCCAAATATTTTTGTTGCATCCTGGTCAAATAAAAATATAATGTATAATGTTTGTGTCTTTGACATTAGCGCTGCTATGCAGCCACCTGTGCCCTGTACTACGAAGCCAGTTCAACAGACCCTGGATATGTTTGAGTTATCTTAACTAACCCTAACAAACGAGATCTCGCTAAGCGGTCCTACGGCGCTGGTTATCAACTCGGTAAACCAACCCAGGGTTCCTCTCTCCAGCTGAGAGCACGTTCACGTGAAAGGGGCGCGGTTAGCAACATTTGACCAATCACAAACAGGGACACGTGTACTGACAGCACAGCGTCATACTTCATTAATGAAAAGTAAACTAATATTAGACAAATATGAGCTTTAAACATCCTTGACTTAAACATATAATCCAGGATACAAGCCACATAGTTGCACCTGCAAGGAGAAGACAGAACAACTGGATAAAAAATAACTATAGAGTGTTTGAAAGCGTAACAGGTTTATGATATCACTGCCCCGTCTAAGTCACGAGTGGAACTGACTTTAATTACATTTGAGTTGAGTGTTTCGTCAACTTAATGTGTTGCTTAAAAGAATACGTGTGACAATGTGAGTGTTGCACGGCCAGATACGGCTGGAGAAGCTGACTCAGATAAGGAAATATTGTGATTATATGATCGATGTTCTGATTGATGATGTGATATCAGTGTGATATGAATGATAAGTGCGACACGTCTGCGTCTTCTCTGCATACGGCAGTTTAAACTGTATTTCCTTTATCCTGTAATATGACTTGATAGATTTAAACTCCGCACACTGAGCTCTGATTGGTCAGCAGGCGGTGCTTTCACTGAGTTGATCTCTTTTCTATAGACACCGGACGTCAGGTAAAAAAAGTTATTTATCCTTCCCAAACCTGAGCCTCACGCGCCGCCTATGAGTGCAGCGTCTTATTGGAAAATGTCAGTGTAGCTTTGCCCGTCGTCAAACAGCCAGATGTATTTTTTCTCTGTCTGCTCACATGGCCGATGATCCCTCAGGTGGAGGACATGCATGGTGAGCTGCTGAGGATGAAGAAGGAGAAGACTGAGCTTCAGAGGGCCCGGCTGGAGACTTTTCAGCCCGTCGCTCCGCCACATGGCACACACGCTGACAGGGAGCGAGGGCCAGCAGGTACTGAGTTTAAGTGGTTTTTGGAGGGACGGGTGGCGCAGTGGTCTGTGCGTTTGATCATCAGATCAAGGGTGCTTTGGGGAACTCCAGTTCGAAACCCGCTCCCGCCCCACTGCGTCAGGCCGTTGTGTCCTTGGGCAAAACACTTCACCTGAATTTGCTCCTGTGGGTATTGTCCACAGTAGATGACCATTACATGTATGTATGATCTGTATGTGTAATGTGTATTAGTAAAGCGCTTTGAGAGTCATTGATAAAGCGCTATAATAAATATAAGGATTATTATTATTAAGTCAGGGAGGCTGTGACTCAGTGGGTTAGTGCGCTCATCTTCGAATCAGAGGATAGCAAGTTCGAGTCCCACTGCAGTCAGCATGTCGTTGTGTCCCTGGGCAAGACACTTCACCCCAAATGGCTCCTGTGGGGATTGCCCACAGAGTCTTTCCTCAATAACCCTCTAATTAGTGCTTATTTATTGCACGTAAGGAAGGTGTTGTACATGAGTTTTGGTCTTAATATGCGCTGCCCTAATAAGGCAGTAGCACAAGAATAGTAATTCTCCCATAACTAGAAAATGCATTTCTTGCAGAAAATGCGTGCGAATGCTGGAAACTGTGAACATTTATGGCTGAATTTAGCTGAAAATGCAGAAAAAGCTGAATATGTTATTAGCTGAATAGTAGCTGCTTTTAGCTAAAAAAATGCAGAAAAAGCTTAATATTTAAAAGAAAAGGTTTAAAAAAAAGGTGTAAACAACTACTTATAGCCCCAATGTCCTGAAATAGCTGAATAATGTAATAGTTGAATGGTTTATAGCTGAAATTAGGCTGAAGGAGTTAGATATTAGCTGTAAGTAGTAGTGAATGAATGTTTACAAACACCTGTGTGTGTAAACCCAGAGATCAAAGTTTAACATGATGACGACTTAAGACCATTTACCAAATGCAGAGAGAGAGAGAGAGAAATTCAGTGTGTGTGGTAGATAGCTGTTCAGTGTGTGTGGTAGATAGCTGTTCAGTGTGTGTGGTAGAGAGAGAGAGTGTGTGTGTGTGTGTGTGTGTGTGTGTGTGTGTGTGTGTGTGTGTGTGGTGTGTGTGTGTGTGTGTGTGTGTGTGTGTGTGTGTGTGTGTGTGTGTGTGTGTGTGTGTGTGTGTGTGTGTGTGTGTGTGTGTGTGTGTGTGGTGTGTGTGTGTGTGTGTGTGTGTGTGTGTGTGTGTGTGTGTGTGTGTGTGTGTGTCTCTGTCTGTCTGTCTGTCTGTCTGTCTGTGTTTGAAAGAGTTGCCTTGCCCCTAAAATGACGAAATTCCAAGCCTTGTGTGTGTCTGTCTGTCTGTCTGTCTGTCTAAGAGTTGCCTTGCCCCTAAAATGATGAAATTCCAAGCCTAGTGTGTGCCTGTGTTTGAGAGAGAGAGAGAGAGAGTGTGTGTGTGTGAGAGAGAGTGTGTGTCTGTCTGTTAGTGTGTGTGTGTGTTTGAAAGAGTGTGTGTCTGTCTGTGTGTGTGTCTCTGTGTTTGAGAGAGAGAAAGTGTGTGTGTGTCTGTGTTTGAGTGAGAGAGAGAGAGAGAGAGAGAGAGAGAGAGAGAGAGAGAGAGAGAGAGAGAGGAGAGAGAGAGAGTTCGAGCGATCTATGCTCTGCTTATAGAGTATCGCTCGGGAAGAGAGAGAGAGAGTCGATAATCATGAGATGTCTCACATCTGGAATGTTGAAGTCTGCTGCATGTCAGTTGGAGTGATGACATCATCGTGTTCCATGACACAGGTGTTTCTATTTGAGCTAACGAGCTCTGTAGAGATCACAGGTTTCCATTGTTCTGAATGAGAGATGAACCTCTTACATGTGAACGTTTTGTGGAAGAACCGTAACAGATATCTGTGAAATTTCAAAACGTGAAGCATGTCAAGGAAGTTCAGTATCTGAAGTGTAATTTTGTGTAGTTTTGGGTTAATAATGTGGCCTTTTTGGCAGTTTAACTAAAGGTGTGCGGCTGCTACCGTGAGGAAATATCTGCCTGAAATTACAATGGGCTTCAATGGAGGAATGTTGAACGTTTTTGTCACTTAATGCCCTCAAGAGGCATTTTGTTTAATATGTTTTCTTAATGTTTTCTTATTTTCCAAGCTAGGAGAGGTTTTCCTACGTTTTCCATGAAAAAATATGTCTGAGGAGTGTAGGGTTTGGGAATTATGGCAAGTTTAAAACATTTTTGGGGGAGAATTTCAGGCACCGCTGCACTCTGTTTTGAGATCAAAGCACTCTAGAGTTAATGAGCTGCTCCATCCACTCCAATGTTAAGATCTGGAAAAAGCCTCTCTGCTAAGCTCCAAACTAATTCCAATATCTGAAAAAGTTGAAAAGATATCAAAATTATTTTATACAAGTTTTATAGCTGAAGGTATTGTGATCATTTGAAAGTTGGAATGAAGTGTCTGGCTGAAATTATGTGGAAGGAGATGCATTTGGTGCAAAGTGTAGGAAAAGTGGATTTGAAGGCATCTCCCATTGACTTCAATGTTACAAAAATAGTTTAAAAAGCTGAATATTTCAAAAAGTATGAAATATTTTTGAAAAAGTTGAATGTTTCTTATCAATTGCTGAAAAGGCTGAATAGTTTAATATTTGAATGGTTTCTGTAGCTGAAAGTAAGCTGAAGTTATGGAGAGCTAAAGTATTGGCTGATTTGAAGGCTCTTCCCATTGACTTCAATGTTAAAAAAAGAGTTTAAAAAGCTGAATATTTCAAAAAGTATAAAATATTTTGAAAAAGTTGAAGATTTCCCATCGATTCCTGAACAGGCTGAATAGTTTAATATTTGAATGGTTTCTGTAGCTGAAAATAAGCTGAAGTTATGGAGAGCCAAAGTATTGGCTGAAATAAGAGGAAGAATAAAGTTTTGAAGTACTATAGTGGAATGCTGTATACAGCATTCGCACTAATTACATGTAAGTAGTAGTGATTGAATGTTTACAAACACCTGTGTGTGTAAACCAGAGATCAGAGGGTTCCATGGTGTCTGCTCTGATTGGATGATGTGACTCACGTGTGTGTGGCTCCAATCTGCCAACACCAACACCAACAACCATCTGCAGCACTGAGTCCCATAAGAATGCATTGAGGATTATATCTGACAATTTTGCCACCTGTTCAAAAACTATGGCTCCTATAAAAAAAAATGACCAGACCGTGAGCATCAGGGGACCCCAATGAACTGAAATATGTTGTTTTTTTTGGTTTTGTGTGTAAAATGTGGAGATGGGAGCAGTTTGTCTAAAGTGTACTTCTCCCTGCTCTGAAGAAAGTTCCGGAACAATTTAACATGGCAATCAATTGGGAGCTAGCTGGACTTTTTCTCTCTTCATGCCCTCAAGAGGCATTTTGTTTAATATGTTTTCTTAATGTTTTCTTATTTTCCAAGCTAGGAGAGGTTTTCCTACGTTTTCCATGAAAAAATATGTCTGAGGAGTGTAGGGTTTGGGAATTATGGCAAGTTTAAAACATTTTTTGGGGGAGAATTTCAGGCACCGCTGCACTCTGTTTTGAGATCAAAGCACTCTAGAGTTAATGAGCTGCTCCATCCACTCCAATGTTAAGATCTGGAAAAAGCCTCTCTGCTAATCTCCAAACTAATTGCAATATCTGAAAAAGTTGAAAAGATATCAAAATTATTTTATACAAGTTTTATAGCTGAAGGTATTGTGATCATTTGAAAGTTGGAATGAAGTGTCTGGCTGAAATTATGTGGAAGGAGATGCATTTGGCGCAAAGTGTAGGAAAAGTGGATTTGAAGGCATCTCCCATTGACTTCAATGTTACAAAAATAGTTTAAAAAGCTGAATATTTCAAAAGTATGAAATATTTTTGAAAAAGTTGAATGTTTCTTATCAATTGCTGAAAAGGCTGAATAGTTTAATATTGAATGGTTTCTGTAGCTGAAAGTAAGCTGAAGTTATGGAGAGCTAAAGTATTGGCTGATTTGAAGGCTCTTCCCATTGACTTCAATGTTAAAAAAAGAGTTTAAAAAGCTGAATATTTCAAAAAGTATAAAATATTTTGAAAAAGTTGAAGATTTCCCATCGATTCCTGAACAGGCTGAATAGTTTAATATTTGAATGGTTTCTGTAGCTGAAAATAAGCTGAAGTTATGGAGAGCCAAAGTATTGGCTGAAATAAGAGGAAGAATAAAGTTTTGAAGTACTATAGTGGAATGCTGTATACAGCATTCGCACTAATTACATGTAAGTAGTAGTGATTGAATGTTTACAAACACCTGTGTGTGTAAACCCAGAGATCAGAGGGTTCCATGGTGTCTGCTCTGATTGGATGATGTGACTCACGTGTGTGTGGCTCCAATCTGCCAACACCAACACCAACAACCATCTGCAGCACTGAGTCCCATAAGAATGCATTGAGGAGTATATCTGACAATGTTGCCACCTGTTCAAAAACTATGGCTCCTATAAAAAAAAATGACCAGACCGTGAGCATCAGGGGACCCCAATGAACTGAAATATGTTGTTTTTTTTGGTTTTGTGTGTAAAATGTGGAGATGGGAGCAGTTTGTCTAAAGTGTACTTCTCCCTGCTCTGAAGAAAGTTCCGGAACAATTTAACATGGCAATCAATTGGGAGCTAGCTGGACTTTTTCTCTCTTCATGCACTTAACAAATGATCTATTCTGAGGTAACAAGACATGTACAACACCTTCCTTACGTGCAATAAATAAGCACTAATTAGAGGCTTAGAGGAAAAACTCTCAACTAATGGCTTATTACTTGTAGAATATGGTCATGTAGAATAAGGCATCAATAAGTGTTTTATAATGACTAATAAAGGCCAATATACTGCTAATATGCATGTTAATGAACTAAAACACGGTTATAAAATTCCAAGACACGTTTGCATGTTTACATCATACTGGCATATTGCCAATATTCTACTCTCATATTAAACGAGTAACTAAAGCTGTCAGATAAATGTAAGGGAGTAGAAATGACAGAATGTTGTGGAGAAGAAGTATAAAATAACAAAGAATAATGTACAAGTACCTCACATTGTATTTAAGTACAGTACTTGAGTACATGTACTATTCCACTGCTAACATACAGTGTATTTCCTGTTTTCTCCAATCCATCTGCCACCTCGGGTTCCTTGGCACTGTGTTCTACATGTCTTGCCTTCACATGTAGAAAGGAACTCTAACAACACTAATGATGTGCTTGTGTGTAGATTATTTGAGCCTGGAGAAAGAAGTGGTGGAGCTGCGGACCCAGCTGCGCACGGCCTCTGTTCGCGGTGAGGTGGAGGAACTGAAAAGGACTCTGGACCGCAAGGAGAAGGAGAGGCTCCACCTCAGCATACAGGTGGAGGTGTGTATCAGTGTTACAAAGGGTAATGGATATGTTATTATATATAGACAGCTTGAAAACTGTTCCAAAACTTTAATTGTGCCCGGAGGGGCGGGGATCAAGGAGCGAGGAACCTCCTTTGTGAAATCCTTTACGGCCAACACGCCTGCTCACTGTGTATCCGTTACTGATTGGATGCTGCAGCAGATCCACTGATCTGATACATCTCAACACCACAGCAACCAAAGTGAAGAAAGATCATTTCTTAAGTGCATAACTCACAACATTCCTCATTTGTTATCTTTTTCGTTTCATGATCTGTAGTTTAGAGTAGGAGAGTTTGTAAGCAACAAAGGGTTATTTATTTTCATTTTCATTCATGCTAATAATTTTTGAGCTGTGGTGTGACTTTGTTAGTAATAGAACATTGGGGGAGGGGGGGGGGAGAGAAAATCCCACCATTTACATGCACCAAACAGAACACACGACAGGAAAGGGAAAGCCCAACAAGTGAAAACCCCTAAAAGCATAAAAGGGACTCTTTAAAGCACAGCAGAAGCTTTGGTCTTAGCCCGTGTGGGCGCCCCGACGCCAGTGCAGGGTTATATCAGTTTGTCGGTTTCCTCTCATCCGTAGTCACACCCTCCGCCAGCTCTGCGCCACTTGATCCTCTTAAAATCGCCACAGGACAGTCGGAGTAGCAGATCAGAAGTCAGCCAGCAGTCATCTGTCCTTCACAAACCCATGCAATGTGTCACTTCCATCGCTGTAACAACACATACAAAGAATGATCTTTAAATAAAATGAACTTGCTTAGCAGTGGGTATACATCAATACAATGTCAGAAGCAATAGCTGCTCTTTAAGCATTGGCACATTCCTCTGATCTCGAATGCTTCCCGAACTGAAAATGTGTTTAAATTCCCACGTTTCCCCGATCGCAGAGTAGGTGTTAAAAGATGTATCACCTGGGGCGTCTCGTATGGTTTTCATGTCGAGATCAAAACAGACGTCGGATGTTTTTTTATTTAATCGGTAAATGAGCAAAAATGAAGTATAATGAGGAGAATGCAGCAGAAGATTCAATTTGTCAGTGACTGAATATATAGACAGTCATTAGGCCTATGACTAATGACTCCTGACTGGCAGTCTTACTCTGCATCAATACCTTAAACCACACCAGGCTGACCTTACTGGCCCTGCACAACTTCAATCAAACCTCAAAGCGATTTCCTGCTGCATACGAAGTGAATCGGCTCCTTTCAGACTTCCCTCAGACCAGCCGTGCAGATAATCCATTTGTAGGCAGAATGTAAACGCAGCCTCCACCTTCTTTGACCTTTTTGTCTTCGCCCTCTGCCACCTTCTTAGCCGGCTATACACCTGACCTTTGCTGTTGATCTTTTCTAAAGATCTCTCAAACTTTTCTTCCTTTTTACAACATTAATTCTCTTTTTGTCTTTTCTCTCTTTCAATCTTTCAAGGGTACACTCCAGACGTTTTAATATAAAATGTTACCTTTTTGAGTTTATTTTTGAAATACACATACATATTAGGCGGAGGGTCTAATGGCATATTTTGGTGAAAGCATGCCCATTCAATTCAAGTGTAATGTTAATTCTTTAATAAATGTTCCAAAATGTGTTCACTTTAAAAGTTTGCACACATCCCATACCGTTAGCTCGACTATTTAAAGAGCCTGTGACAGCATCCCACCAACTGTTGTGCAATGAAATATTGGGCTACTAGTAATCTCGAACCGTCAGTTTAAAAAGGAAAAAGCGATACCGTTCCGTTAAATATCAATAATTTCGAACATCGCGGGAAATTACTTCGACTCATTTTGAAGTTTTGGGGGAAGCCGGAAGTGACGTCAATGCGGGAACGCTTCACTGTGCGGCGAGAGAGCCAAACACGGACAAAGTGTGTTGTCATGCGTAGAAATGGTGAATTACTGAGATTAGGCACGTTAATAACGTTTTAATGAAGTTGACTACAGTATATTCATATTTGTCAGTGCTTTCATGTCAATTCGGCGACATAAACATAGATGATCGTGGTGAAGATGATGATTACATTAGGATTACAAATCGGGAGTGAGAGCTGCTGAATTTCCTCCCGTCGGATGTGATATAAAAACAAATCGATTATTTTTGTGGTTATAAACTCAATTGGATGAAACTACATTTATTAGTGCTTTCATGTCAATTCAGCGAACATATGATACATTAAATGATCGTGAGGATGATGATTAAAAATCGTTTGTTTGAGCCGGTCTGCATTTCCTGATGAGAAAACAAACCGATGCTTTTTGTAGTTGTAGTACACCAACAACATGGATTAAACGTGTGGTTTTTTTACCACAATGTTGGGGAAATTAATGGATAAAATGCACGGATTATTATTATTATTCCCACTCCGATCGGGACACTAGGTCCACCGTTTCCCCGCAGCGAGGCTCCCCCCGTTGACAGTTTACGTGGGCTGGGTGCAGTGGCGGACTGGCCATCGGGACGAATCCCGATGGGCCGGTACCGAAGTGGGCCGGTCGGATAAGTAACTAGCACATCCCCCGAAGGCGGCGCGTGAGGCTCAGGTTTAGGAAGGCTAAATAACTTCTTTTACCTGACGCTGCCCGCCTCCGGCGTCTATAGAAAAGAGATTAACTCAGTGTGCGGAGTTTAAATCTCTCAAGTCATATTACAGGATAAAGAAAATACAGTTTAAACTGCCGTATGCAGAGAAGACGCCGACGTGTCGCACTTATCATTCATATTACATCATCAATCAGATCATCGATCATATAATATCATAATATATCATATATTTCCTTATCTGAGTCAGCTTCTCCAGCCTCATCTGGCCGTGCAACACTCACAGTGTCACAGACTGGATGCAGAAGTATTATTTAACACATTATGTTGACGAAACACTCGAGACAAATGTAATTAAAGTCAGATCCACGCGGGTCTTAGACGTGAACGCGCTCTCAGCTGGAGAGAGAAACCCTGGCTTGATTTACCGAGTTGATAACCAGCGTCGTCGGACCGCTTAGCGAGATCTCGTTTGTTAGTTTGTTGTTAGTTTGTTTGTTACTCAAACATATCCAGGGTCTGTTGAACTGGCTTCGTAGTACAGGGCACAGGTGGCTAGCAGCGCTAAGGTCAAAGACACAGACATTATACATTATATTTGTATTTTACCAGGATGCAGTGACACACATATTTACATTTACTATATACAGCACCTGCCGCCCCTGACATCCCCACTCCCCCCGTTGACAGCTTACTAGCGGTACCGAAGTGGGCCGGTCGAGAGTCCCGGGATGATTTTTAGTCCCATTCCAC
Organism: Pseudochaenichthys georgianus; assembly: GCF_902827115.2. NCBI lineage: Eukaryota > Metazoa > Chordata > Actinopteri > Perciformes > Channichthyidae > Pseudochaenichthys > Pseudochaenichthys georgianus. The sequence goes on from NC_047526.1 coordinate 11,577,673, forward strand.
CACTGGCTACATGACCATATGATCGCCCATATTGACGCACCTCATTCCTAAACTTCTAACAGATACTACAACATAAACCGATCCTTCAGCCTCATATGAGCTCTCAGACACGTTCAACATTAACCTGTCATCGCTGTCTGAGCTTGCTGCTGTGTGCGCCGTCGTGCGTTTACATCTGACTGTATATATATAAAGGTTTCCATGCAGATGCTGGGATCCTGGACGGTGCAGCTGGAGCGCTGTGCCCGCAATGACGTCACCCATCATTTGGCGGGACTTGAAGAATCCGCGAGAAGATCCAGAAAATTGTCAACATCGAAGGGCAGATTAATGGTTATCAAAGTACAAATATCCAAAATCAGTTCAGTAACGGTTTTCAAGGGGACAATATGTACTCAAATTGATGGGTTTGGATGATGGGGGAAAACCGTGTCACAGGCTCTTTAAAGTACTGTGTATATGGATGTAAAAGAACATCTGTCACTCCATCTACTTTTAATCGTTGGTTTACATGCAGGGATATTACATGTGTCAGACGGTGGCTCTGATTGTAAAAAGAAAAGCACTATGATGTTAAATATTACACAGGCTGTGATAAATGCAGATTCAGATTCCACACTGATTGTATTAAAATGTACGATTCAGATCAGTAGTGTGTTTTTTTTATACTATCTCAATATAATGCCTGGCTTATAGTTTTGCAATATATTGAATTATTATTATAAACAAATCCCAATACACAGATATACATATGTTGGCAAGCTTCTTCACACATGGCACATTGAACTAGTATTCGTCAATTTAACGGGGTATATCTGTTCACGATATAGTAAAGGTTTGTTTCTGTTCTCATATGACTTGGTACAATACAGCTTGAGAAAAATGACCTCCATATTTAAATATTATTCTTTGTCGCTACTACTCGTTATTACCATTTAGGTTTCAACTGAATATTTCCAGAATTTAAACTCATTGCTCCACAGCCCAATGTCTCTCTTTCTCTCACACACACACACACACACACACACACACACACACACACACACACACACACACACACACACACACACACACACACACACACACACACACACACACACACACACACACACACACACACACACACACACACACACATACACATACACATACACATACACACACACACACACACCATGTATACATCACTTCAGGGGACATTACATTGACTTACATGCATTTCCTAGAGACTTATCCTAACCTTAACCATAACCAACACATGCCTAACCCTCACCCTTAGCCTTAACCTTCCCCTTAACCGTACCCTAAACCTAACCAAGTCTTCACCCTAAAATGAATGATTCCCCTCATGGGGACCTCCATTTTGTCCCCATAAGGGAGGCGAGTCCCACATGTGACTGTGTAAACAGATGTAGGTCCCCACAAGTATAGTAATGCTAGGCCACACACACTAGGGATGCTCAATTAATCGTATTTTAATCGCAATTACGATTATGGCTTGCAACGATTACGAAAACAACGTAATCGAAATAAAACGATTATTTTTTGTATTATTAATTTTTTCAGTTGAATCATACTTAAAGTTCAGGGTAATCAACTGTTAAAAACATACTGTTAAAAACAATTTAGTAAATAATAATGGATAATGGATAATCGTTATATCAATTATTGAGCCAAATAATCGAGATTATGATTTTTGCCATAATCGAGCAGCCCTAACACTCACTCACTCACTCACTCACTCACTCACACACACACACCCTTGACCTTTCTATTTCCTTTATACCAGGAATTGTCATCAGACCTGCCGCGGCGGGAACAGCAGCAGCTCCGAATGCTGGATCAGTTAAAAGAAACGCAGGTAATTCTTTTTGTTGATTAATGCCTCTCATCTGATAATTAAAATCAATTCCTAGTGGCACATTAAATTGGAAGCAATTTGTGTGTAGTTGATTTCTCTATCAACATGTAAATGTCTGAGACATTTGAAGATCAGCCCAATACACATATTGCAAATGTGTTTTTTTGTACATGTCTTCATCCTTTCAGAGCCGAGGACAGGCAGAGAGGAGGGAGACGGAGGCTCTACTCCAGGAGAGCACGAGGAGCAGAGAGGAATTAAAGAGCAGGGCCCAGGAGGCTGTGCGCCAGTGGAGGGCAAAGTGCAGGAGACTGCAGAAGGAACTGGAGGAGGCGAGCTCCCAGGCTCAATTTCACACCGACAAGGCCTCGCAGGTCAGTTCAGGCAGACGCATTCATTACACGACTTTTGACACCACCGTCTCCTGTAGCAGTAAGTAACTGCTGGTCTATAGAAGTATGTATTTCCAAATTGAAATAAAAAACACATTTCATTCTAGTCAACTCATCTGCCCTATTTTTCAGACATTGCTAGTGCTTTAGGGGAATTGACAAAGTCATTTTCATGTGCTTATAAGGGACAATCCACTATTTTTACTCATGAAAATGACTTTACTGTCCCAAGGAGAGCCTGTGAAGACTGTTGGATTAAGTCTTCTGTGGTTTTGCTTGGAGCTTTCATAAATAACCCTGATGATGTGAACATGGTTATCTCAGCTTAGCCTTGAGAGTAATTAAAACAAAAATATAAAAGTTACACTCAAGATGCAGGGTTTGAAATAAGTGGGCATCTTGGAAGCAGGGGAGATATAATAAAAGGAGCTTTTTAGTTGCATTATGTGAAATGTAGGGTTTTTGGACTTTGAATGATACTAGGGACATGTCTCAGTGTTCACTGCTTCCATTTTGATCATTAAATCCCCTACATTTTAGGTAGTGCAGTAATACGAATTGTCTCTCTAAAGCACCATTTTGCATCAGATTATTTTGATGTCCAGTCTGTGTACAAAGTAGGTTGACACTAGTGTTAATTTCGTCAGCTATTTTTTTATTTAGTTTTAGTCTTAGTCCTGTGTTAAATTTTCTTTTTAGTTTTAGTCATATTTAGTCACCTTCATCCTGTTTTTATTTAGCCAAGTTTTAGTCGACTAAAAGTCTGAGCATTTTAGTCTTATTTGAGTCAAAGAAAACTAATTATTTTAGTCTCCTTTTTGTCAATGAAAACTGTTGAGTCTTTTTTAGTCATCAGATTATATAGAACATTTCAGTCAAACTAGTCTAGCCAAAACCAATAATTTGTCATTTTAGTATATATAAATAAATAAGATTATATATTGTCCTTATTTGATGAAAAACACAGGTTGAATGATTAAGCAGCTTTGCAGAGAGTATCTGCTCAGGTTTGTGGTGTTTGTACCAGCTGGGTTTTGGCCACATTGCTTCCCTTCTGATAAAACAATGCATTCGCTTTTTCTCTCCGCCTCATTGGAGCGAAAATGGGCCCAAATATCACATCGTTTCTTTCTCCCAAGCAGTAGTGGCCTTAGACTTTTTCGTCGTCAGTCATTTTGACGGACAGGATCGTAACATTTCCGTCATAATCCATTATTATCCGTCGAGTGCACAATTTATCACTCACTCGCGCTGACGGGGGGGTATTCGGTTAACGCGAGTGCGACCACTGCTCCCAAGCCCTGTTGTTGCCATTTTATTTTCTGTTAAATAAGGTTAGTTAGACCATGAGCACAGTGTGCCGCTGCCCGGTGTAATTAAAATCTACCGCCGCGCGCAGCACAGACACACAGCTGCTGCCCTGCCGCAATGGAACTGCTGGGAGAAAAACTGACTATCAGAGATGTAACGTTATCTTTGATGATATTTCGTCAACGAAAGTAAAGAGAGATTTTGGCATAGTTTTTATTTAGTAAACTACATTTTCGTCTCGTCACTTTTCGTCAACGATATTGCATGACGATTTCGTTAGTTATTGTTTACTGCCGTCGGTGCCGTCTCGTCATCGTCTCGTTTTCGTCATGGAAAAAAAGGTCGTTGACGAACATATTTCGTCATAGTTTTAGTCAACGAAATTAACACTAGTTGACACAAAAAAAAAAGGACATATTAAAGTTCAAGAGTACATGTGCACTTTTTGAAAGTTTCATATCTGTATATTGCGCTTCTTCCGACATGTTTACATGCTTCAATGTTCAAAAAGTGCTTTATTTTTCTCATACTGCCTGTGCTGCGTCGCCTCTTTTCCCCTCTCTCTGAAACCAGAGCCTGCTCTTAGAGATGTTAGCCTTTGCAGACCATTTACACACTATAGGAAAGGGAAAACCCCTCCAAAACATAATAGAGGTACAGATATGTCCCACCACTCACATGTATGCCTATCACGTACAATGTGAGTGCTAGCCATTAGAAGCATGAATGTTACATAGTTATGTCACCTTGTTATGAAAAAAGGAATCTAATCGAGGCATTTCAGGCCTTTTCTTAAACCAAAACCAATTTAGCACCATTCATATAGACAAAGAAAGTGCCATTCGTCTGTTAAGAAACGTTGTCCTACAGTGCAGATAAGCTTATGTTTCTATGATGGTAAAGCCTCTAAGGAAGCTGCAGGAACACTGTACAGTATACTTTGTAGATCCAATAAACAGAGTTATGGCACTGCAGGCAAGAACTACTATTATTGTCAAACTAGCACTTTGTCTGGAACCACTATAGTCAGAAAAGCATTTAACATCGCCACGTTATCAGCTGCTTTTCTGTCCCTGTTGGCAATATTTGTTCCTTTTTAGTTTATCTTTGAACGAAGTAGAAACTCTCAGAGGTTGCACAGAATCCAGACCGTGGTAACTGTCACTGTTTTATTGACCAGATATCAGTTTGTGCTGGTGGGCAACTGCAGTTCATATACGTCAACTTTACTCATGGGCTCCCAGCAGCAGTGTATCAAATGTTCCGGATCATTCTGCTGCTGCTGGCTGAGCTTGTAGCTAGCCAGCCATCTGTTGGCACTGTCAACAACAACTGACTCTTCTTCTGTGTTACGTTTTCTGAGCAGTGGCTCATGCATACCTTCTTTGCCTTTTTGTGTTGTGATCAAAGATGTACTGAAATGCATTTCCCTACTCCAGTTGAAGACAGATTTGTAGTGACGCTCCAGGCAAACGGCATGAAACAAACCTCATCTCAGCCCAACTCTGTAGTTCTGCACTGACGTCAGAATACATCAGTGGAAGCAAACTTAGAGCACTACAACTAGCTCCAGGAATACACAATCATTTTAGAATTTGCAATATTTATTAGCAACTTTGTGTTGTAGGCAATGGTTCTCCTTCCTTTGTTGCATATTATATTACTGTTTTTGAGAAAATACATCAACACCTTCCTATCATGGGGGGAAATTCTCCAAAAGTATAATATTTAAGTCCATTTGCATCAAGTAGAAATTGACCGCAGCACCTTCTGTACTTCTATTATGCTTTTTTTCCCTTTCTTGTAGTGTTTTATATAGGTTTTAGTGCATGTTAATGGTCTGCAAAGAATACAACCCCCATGTTCCCTCCTGAGGGAGTTTCTCTCCCACACCCCCGACCCTTGAACTTCTATTGGCTAGCACTCCAACACATTGTACTTGATATGCTAAGGGCCTGGACATCCCTAAGCGGTTGACCAATCACAACAGAGCCGGCCAGCTAACCAATCAGAGCAGACTGGGCTCTGGTTTCAGACAGAGGGTGAAAAGAGGTGCTGCAGCATAGGTAGTATGAGAAAAATAAAGAAATACCTTTTTGAACCTTAAGACGTGGAAACAGTAAAGACACTAAATACAAACATGAACCTTTAAATGAGCATCTTCAAGAGCAGGAGATAAAAACACATTTATTGCTGCAATCCATATTCATCCATGAAAAGAAGGTCTCAGTTTGAAAGGAAACTATGGTGTGCTTTTTAGAACTACTCAAAACAGAATAAGGCAGACCATTGTAAGTGATACAGCAAGCGTTTTTCAGTCCACGAGTGAACCAGGGTTTTGAGTCATTATTATTCCTGTTGCCAATCTTAATTGTAATATATGGACAACATTCGTTCATGTTTTGCATGAAAATCCTTACAAACTCATAGGATTTGTTTACATCTTTAATCTCAAATACTTCTTGCCATTTTTCATTTTTTAAGTTAATATTTAATTTATTTAGAGAACTGTCATTTAATGTCCGCTTAGTTATGTATGTATTTTGTTCTTTGTTATTTACAAGTTCTTTTCAGCAAATTATGAATATTGGCAGGTGATCACTGACATCAGTGGGGCCCCACTATGATGTTCCGTTTCAAGGACGTTAGTGAAAATGTTATCAATTAACGTTTCAGTAGTGCTAGTTAACCTGGTTGGTTTGGTTATTAGAGGGAGAAGCCCGAGAGAAGAAAACATATCCATGAAGTGTCTCGCCTGTTGGAGCGCGTTGTATTTGAATAAATTAACGTTGAAATCTCCACACACATAAAGGTTTTTAATTCTATGAGGTCTGAGCATTTTTTCTACTTGTTCATTAAATTCCTCAAGATTACTTCCAGGCTTTCTATACATGCATGAGACGAGTATATGTTTGTTCTGTTTTAGCTCAATGTCTACGGTGACAGATTCAAGGAGGTTGTTGCAGCAGAGGGAAAGCCTTTCTACCAATCTCGCAGAAAGTGTGTTTTTAACAAACAGTGAAACCCCTCCACCTCTTTGGAGTTTGCGATTCATATGAAAAGCCACATAATTGGGTAAGAAATTGTCAACAGTGTTTGAGTCAGTTTGCCAGGTCTCTGAGATTGCAATGATGTCAAAAGATCTATTTATGAGTTGAAGATATAGTTTGATTTTGTTACTATTTACATTAAGGCTACGGGCATTAAAGTGTATTAATGAAAAGCCATTAATAGCTTTAAGTTCTAAGTTAAAAAGTGTTTCACTATAGTAGCAATATGTTGGTAAGATTCCTGAAGAAATTAGAGTCTGGGTCAATGTGGGAGTCGAAACAGTTATGTCTTATTAGATTTTCATCAAAGAAATTTAAATCCTTAGAGTTTACTCCGGTCACTGTGGTCACTGGGACCGGGTGATTTGAGTCCATGGTGCATACACAGAGGTAAGTTCATGACTGATCATACAACACAGAGTATTTATTTTAACACACAGGACAAAATACAAAACTGAATATAACGGATTATTATCGAGTGGTCGATGTAACTTTTGACTCACGCTTAATGAATGAAGTGAGGGAAAATAGTGCATAGATGTAATTGCATTATTTGTCAATACTTTACCAATAGCGGGAGTAATATTCTTATCCTCAGAGTTCATTAAAATATAGATGGATCCTCACTGTCCTTCACAATCGATACTTATCCTTCGTTTGTTTTGATGAATATTTTACAGTCCCTGGTCCAGGTAGCTTCGATTTTGTTCCTCTTCCTCAGGTCTCTCGCAGTTCTTGCGATATCCGCGTTCCTTTTCGTGAGGTGCTCGTTAATGTAGATTCCGGTCCCTTTCAGTTTCTTGGCGTTTATCAACATACAAACTTTTGTCTTTCTGCTCACAAGTTTTATGATCACCCTTTGGAATCCACTTTCCGACGGCTTCCCAAGTGTGTGGCAGATCTCAATCTCCTCAGACTTCAGGTACACGCCACGATCGTTAAGTGCCTCGAGCACCTGTGTTTCGACTGAATCATGTCCGTCTCTGTCTGTAGAAGGCGCAGAATCTCCTTTCACTACCTGGGAATATGGTTTTATGATTTTTAACCCGGTCACGATAACATCCTCTTTTCGGGTGTGTTGTTCAAGCTCCTCGATCCTTCTCTCCAGCATGATAATCTTCTCGTCTTTTTCCTTCATTATCCTCTCCATGCTTCCAATCGTTTCCAGCAGTTTTTTAATTGTTATGCTGTCATCTTTTCGGGTCTTATTTAAGTCACTTATATCCTTGGTAATACTGGATAAAGCGCCCTTAATTTCTAGGAGATCAGCGTTCGCTGGGTTCGCAGCATTCGCAGCATTCGCTCGTGTCGCCACCTCTTTGAACTCGTTATAAAAGACACCTGTCCACAACCTCAAACAGTCACACTCCAAATTCCACTATGGCCAAGACCAAAGAGCTGTCAAAGGACACCAGAAACAAAATGGTAGACCTGCACCAGGCTGGGAAGACTGAATCTGCAATAGGTAAGCAGCTTGGTGTGAAGAAATCAACTGTGGGAGCAATTATTAGAAAATGGAAGACATACAAGACCACTGATAATCTCCCTCGATCTGGGGCTCCACGCAAGATCTCACCCCGTGGGGTCAAAATGATCACAAGAACGGTGAGCAAAAATCCCAGACCCACACGGGGGGACCTAGTCAATGACCTGCAGAGAGCTGGGACCAAAGTAACAAAGGCTACCATCAGTAACACACTACGCCGCCAGGGACTCAAATCCTGCAGTGCCAGACGTGTCCCCCTGCTTAAGCCAGTACATGTCCAGGCCCGTCTGAAGTTTGCTAGAGAGCATTTAGATCAGTGTTTCTCAAACTTTTTCATACCAAGGACCACTTAACCAATAAAAAAACACTCGCGGACCACCTAACTCCACAAATATCCCAAAACACATCGTTTTTCTAGAACAGATTATAAATCGCCTGAAAATGGTACAAACAAGTGGCAATGTGTGTGACGAAGGGCTTTATGTTTCCCTGGGCTTTATCATGCAATAGAAAGTGAAACTTAAGCTCGTTCCATTGCGGAGATATTCCCGCGAGAGTGCGGAAAACTTAAATGTATTTATTTATTTCAAATGTGAAATGTTACCAATATACTCACGGACCACTAGGGGGCGCTCACGGACCACCAGTGGTCCGCGGACCACACTTTGAGAAGCACTGATTAAGATGATCCAGAAGAAGATTGGGAGAATGTCTCTCTACATCTCCACAAAAACCATCACTGCCACAACTCACTCCACACTCACCAACTGTCTCTCAGAAATTAAATCCTGGATGCAAACAAACTACCTTCAACTGAACAGCGACAAATCTGACATCATCATAATCGGACCCCCATCCCGCACCAACACCACTCAGAACTTCAACCTCACCCTTGACAGCACCACTCTAACCCCCTCTCCTCACATTCGCAACCTTGGAGTAATCTTTGACAGCCAGCTCAAATTTGACAAACACACAAACCACATCACCAGGACCGCCTTCTTCCATCTGAAAAACATTGCCCGCCTCCGTCCCTCACTCACCTTCCCGGCTGCTGAAACCCTCATCCACGCATTTGTCACTTCAAGACTGGACTACTGCAACAGCATCCTGTATGGTTCATCATCCAAAATCCTAAATAAACTACAATACATCCAGAACTGCGCTGCCCGCCTCCTCACCCACACCCGCTCCAGAGACCACATCACCCCCGTCCTTCAAAACCTGCACTGGCTCCCTGTCCGTCAACGAATACACTTCAAAATCCTTCTGCTAACACACAAAGCTCTCAATAACCAGCCCCCCCCCTACCTCTCCGACCTGATCCACCACTACACCCCCTCCCGCAGCCTTCGCTCATCAGAAGCGAACCTCCTCTCTATCCCCACACGAACCAAGCTCCGAACCTGGGGCGACAGAGCCTTCTCCATCGCTGCCCCCACCCTCTGGAACTCCCTCCCCCAACACATCAGAGACTGCACTGACCCCCCCACTTTCAAAACACTGACCAAGACACACCTCTTCAGACTGGCTTTTAATCTGTGAATTATGCTGTGTTGCTGTTTTAATAACTTTTAAATGTTATTTTATCATGTTCTTATACATTTTTAAATTCTATTTTATCATGTTTTATCACCACTGTAAAGCGTCTTTGAGCACCTGGAAAAGCGCTTCGAAATGAAATGTATTATTATTATTAATGTCATATGGTCAGATGAAACCAAAATAGAACTTTTTGGTAAAAACTCAACTTGACGTGTTTGGAGGAGAAAGAATGCTGAGTTGCATCCAAAGAACACCATACCTACTGTGAAACATGGGGGTGGAAACATCATGCTTTGGGGCTGATTTCTGCAAAGGGACCAGGACGACTGATCCGTGTAAAGGAAAGAATGAATGGGGCCATGTATCATGAGATTTTGAGTGACAACCTCCCTCCATCAGCAAGAGCATTGAAGATGAAACGTGGCTGGGTCTTTCAGCATGACAATGATCCCAAATACACCGCCCGGGCAACGAAGGAGTGGCTTCGTAAGAAGCATTTCAAGGTCCTGGAGTGGCCTAGCCAGTCTCCAGATCTCAACACCATAGAAAATCTTTGAAAGTTGAAAGTCCGTGTTGCCCAGCAACAGCCCCAAAACATCGCTGCTCTAGAGGAGATCTGCATGGAGGAATGGGCCAAAATACCAGCAACAGTGTGTGAAAACCTTGTGAAGACTTACAGAAAACGTTTTACCTCTGTCATTGCCAACAAAGGGTATATAACAAAGTATTGATATGAACTTTTGTTATTGACCAAATACTTATTTTCCACCATCATTTGCAAATAAATTCTTTAAAAATCAGACAATGTGATTTTCTGGATTTTTTTTTTTTTCTCATTTTGTCTCTCATAGTTAAGGTATACCTAGGATGAAAATTACAGGCCTCTCTCAACTTTTTAAGTGGGAGAACTTGCACAATTGGTGGCTGACTAAATACTTTTTTGCCCCACTGTATCCCAGGCCTTTCTCTGTTCATTTTGTACTTTTGTTTCATCTGTAAAGCATAGAGGGTTTTATATCAAAGGTCAGATTAATTCTCTTGAATAATGTATTCTGAATTAATTGAATGAGAATATAACAAAATATAAAATGAAGTAGTACCTTTTGTAAGGTGTGTTTAAACAGCTGTGCTTGGTTGAATAATTACCGGCTGACAATTATTATCGTCTTGAAAGTCACCTCCTAGTTATTTCCATTCCATTTGAACTGAGTGAGTCACCTCCAAACTCGCAGTCAGCAGCTTCACCGACATGACAGACAGGCTGACACACTCCCACCTGGCATACTCGACGCAAATTCATTACAAAATCATTTCTACCCCCTTAATGAATTAGGGGAGAGAATCAAGTGCTCAATTAAATGATTAGGTTCTGAGCTTTAGCAAAGTCTTTGCAAATTCCAGTCAAAGCCAGAGTATTAGAAGCAATCTGCCTTGAACAGACCTGACCATTGTCCCTTATCAGAGAGCTGAGTGCTAGGATTTTCCTATCAGTGCCAAAAGCTGGTACGGCATATGTTTCTCTGCCTCTGTCTCTCTGTCACTCTTTCTCTCGCTCTCCTCGTTATTGTCAGAGCTCCTTTTTGTACACCATATTCCGCCTCCTCTTCATTTGTCATTCTTCATTTACCGTCTCTTCTCCCACCCCCTCTCCCTCTTTCTCCCTCCAGGCAGCTAGGGAAAAAGAGAGCTCTCAGGCTCAGCTGAAGGCGCTGAGCCAGCAGACTGAGGCAGCCCGCAGGGAGCTCGCCGAAATCCTAGGCCGCTTGGCTCAGCGCGAGGAAGAGCTCCACCGCAAGGACGTGGAGCTGTCTGAAGCCCGCCAGCGCCAGCTGTCCCTGGAGCAGGACAACCGGGAGGTACTAGGCTGAACACCTGGAAATCCAAAACACCTATCCAACTCACTAGGGACCAAACATTATTCATTTTTAATTTAACTATAGGACCTTCAGCAATATGATACTATTTGTCTGAGCAGCTCCATTTATAACACCAACAAGGACACATATTAAAGTCCTTTTACTTTACATTCAATCACTTCATTTGGGATTGAACTCCATATTTTAGTTTCAGATTGACTGGTGCACAAAAGATAAGATAAAGATAAGATATACTTTATTGATCCCAAATTGGGAAATGTTTTCGTTGAGTGCTTCAGTCTAACCTTATTAAATCGTGTGACCCTGAATCTCCGATTTGACGGTAAGAATTTACATTTACTGTTCAGGGATGTGAATCCAGTATATTATTAAAAGTGAGATCTTTCAGCCGTTCGACCCTCAAACTATGAAATAACACAACCCTGTTGCTTTTTGTGGCTACATCTATCAAAAAACATGGGATTCAACAAGCCAATCACATTCGGGATCCCCTAACTAAATCACATTAAGGCTCATTAGAATATACCGCAAGACATTGCTCTTTAGGAGTCGGCCTTAAAGAGACAGTGCTTAAACCGAGCATTTCATACAGACAGTTAATACAAATATATTCAAACAGACAGAAGAGGACAAATAAAGTGTGTTTGAACATTAAGGCATTTAAACTTGTTCTAGAAAGAAAACCATATACAAATATGAACCCATAAATGAGCGTCATGTGTCCCCTTTAAATGTTGACTTTAGCAGGTTACAAGTCTAATTTATTGATATGTTACGAGTTTCAAAAGCCTAAAGGTTGAATCAAACTTTGAAGTACGCTTTTTAGATGTAATGCAATGGTAACACCTTTTAGCTGTCAGCAAATATTGAAGTCGTGCCAAAGTTGACATATATCAATTATTTTCTGAAATACTTAGAAATGATTCTGTTTGTTTAGGCAAATCCCGCTCTGGCCTCAGACGCAGCTTAAACTTTGATTTTAATTTATTTGGCAGACCAATTTGTCATGTCATGTTTAGTTTGAGGTGCTGTACGTAAAAAAGTATTAAAGCTCAGCTAAAGAGTCATTTAAAGAGCTTTGATCAGATTCTAACAGATCCTAACCCTAGGTGCGGGAGGCCTCTGCCGCCCTGGAGGAGGAGACTCAGCGTCTGGCTGCTGTCCAGACACGGCTGAAGGAAGAGAACCAGAGTCTGGAAGAAAAAGCTCACAGCCTAGCCCGTCGTTGTCAGAGAGACCAGGACACGCAGGCCGAGCTCCAGGCCTCAATGAAGCAGATGACTTCGGCCCATTCTCGGCTAGTCCAGCTATTGGCCGAGGAGGAGAGCTCCAAGAAGGCGCTCCAGAAAGGCTTGTTGGAGCTCCAGGCCAAGCTGACAGCCGTGCAGGAGGAGCGGGCCGCACTGGGGCAGCAGCTGCAGCTGGAGAGAGAGGTGCATCAGACAGAACTGGACAATACGAGGGCCATGATCGAGGACACCAGGACCAAGAAGTATCGTGAAGTGCAGGACAATCTCACTCTCTGCCGTCAAGAGCGGGAGGAAATACAGGCACACCTGGAGGAGGTTAAGGTAAGCCCTTTCTATAAATATCTCGACGTATGTGTTTTTTAAAGGACATAGAAAGTAATAAAAAAAAGTGTCATTTTGGGAAATTCACATATTTATCTTTTTGCACAGTTGGATGATACCACTCTCTTAGCTTAAAATGAAGCCTGGAAACAGCCAGCTTGACTCAAATAATGCTACATAGTCATTTCAGTTTTTCCATATATTGAACAAACAATATATCATTTCATTAATTGTTTATTGATAAGCTTCAGAGAGGTGGGTAAGCGGAAATTGCGGTGTACAGATTACAGTGGAGTGGTCCACCAAATGATGCTTGAGCCGCTCCACTAGCAACACATTTTGAGATTGGGTTGGTTTGTCTCTAATAACTGAGAAATAACCATCAATATTTCTAGTGCTATAACAAATACATAATATCTAAATACAATCGATGCCATCGGTCATTTTTAGTGTGTGTTTGAAACTCTGCTCAATGCAGCTTACTTTATCTTGTGTCCCATGATTGATGGGGACATGGCTAGAGTTATTTTATATATCATGGGCATCTGTGGTTGTCTTACTTTTGTAAATGTATGACTATGCATAATTATTGAGTATCAATCAACCATCAGTCATGGTGGTGAGTTAATCTAAGAAACTCTTAAAGCGATTTTTTCCACCAAAGTTATACCTTTGTTGGTACCACTTTACAATAAGACTACCCTTATTAAGGGTTTACGAATAGTTTGTAATTAATTTATTAATTACGTTGTGAACACTTTATAAATCATTAATAAGCTTTTATAAGACATGAGATAAACAGGGCAACTGTGACCGGTTGCTTGCCAAATAGTGAGCCCACATTTATCTGTACTGCTAAGCCTTATATTGACTACCTAGCTTACTTCGTCTTTTTCCTCAGCCAGCATCCTTGGTATCTGTTGTTCACTGAGTTGATTCTCCCCCCATCCATCTTGATGTTTCTTGGCATCTCTTATGACCATTTATTTATGAGTTACTACCATTTATAACTGGTAAAAGGGAGCCTTATTGTAAAGTGTGAAACACATCACCATCTATTGATGAGTCACTAACATTTATAACTACTGAAAGGGTGCGTTGTTTTTAAGTTTAATACACATGTCCATGTATGAATGAGTTGTAACATTCACGCTAACCTAATACACATTTTTCACATGAAATGCAAAGTAAGATGCAACAGAACCAAGCAAAACATTTTCTTCACACATGAAGAAAATCAGGACTCAAAGTAATGACTGATATACATATTTAAACATAAAAGCTTTTCTCAGACATAAATGAAAGACTTGGTAAGACATACAGTAATGGTACTCAGACTGGAAAGGCTTTGTGTATATCCTTGAACAAGCATCCAAGCAGTCCATCAGGGTGAGCAGAGCCAAGCCAAGATGACCATTCAAGAACCTTGAGGTGTTCCTCCAACAAACTCTCTGTACTGTTTCCTCTCAGTCTACGGGCATGTCCTTTGACGGTCGACCTAGCTCTTTCTATATGTTGAATACTGCTGTGGTTTATGGTGTAGTGGTTGTACCCCATGTTACTCAGTACTCTCATGTATGCCCTCCACTCATCACTAATAATGCTACTTCCTGACTTAACAAGCCGTCTAATCAGAGGGACAAGGTGGCATCTTGATCGTTCCTCCACTAGTTTCAACACTAGTCTCCGCTTTCTGTCTTTAACTCCCATCTTTCCGAAGACCCATTTCTTCCTTCTCCAGGTATGTCCAAAGCGTCCACGTGCATAGTAACAACAAATAAATCATAACATCATCTTAATTAACAACAACATGCACACAAATTACAGTAACAATTGTTGCACATCTTGTTTCAAAATGCCATACTTGTTTATTAGGTGCATTGTATAACATCATTTAAGGATAATTATACAGTAATGGTCCATATTGATTTTTTTTGTGTACAAGAAAGCCCAGTCTATAACTGCCGAACGTAGGAACTGCCGCAACTGGGTACAGTACCTTCTCCCAGACACAAATACTCAAATAAAGTTTATAATAGTTTACTTTATCAGCATTGGTATTACCAATGCTTACTATTTATTCAATACCAATTTGGTAATACAATTAATAAAAACAACAAGGTTTGGGTTCGTTCTTCAGATATGACTGTGACGTTAACGTGTAACCTCAATAATGAACTCCAGCTCAACCAACCATATTGTATATCTAAGTAATCAACTTGAAATATGACTGAATATTTGTAATATACACACATCTTATGGTGACGTTGATTTCACATACACTAACCCCCTGATCCCACCGGAAGCGTCTGCGCTGCGTCTGCGCCGCGCTGCGCCTCCTCCTGCGTCATAACCCACCAGGCGCGTTTCAAAACGTTGCGGAAGCGGAGCGTCTTGTGTGCAGCCTCGCAGTTGTTGGATGCAGGGATGCAAACTTGTCACCTTTCGGCGAAATCCGCCGTTTTGAACCCAAAATAGGTCGTTTGTGTGATTCATGTAGATCTGCAATAAAAATATTTTTGGGGTGCGTTCGTTAATATTAACTGTGTGGTCCGGAGTCACTGTGGCACAGACTGGGCCGCTGGTGAACAGCTGTTAGAACGGGCCGTTCAGGTGTTCAGAGCAGAGCTCCCTGTCGGAGCGCAGAGCGTGATGTGCACTGAAAAGTTTTACATTGTCACTATGTGCTAACGTTAGCTTTAGCCTTCGTTTTCTAATAGTTTTTTTCATAGGCTATAAACGGAGGTGGTATAAGTATAGATCTTGTACTTGAGTAAAAGTAGAAGTACTCGGATCTTGTACTTGAGTAAAAGTAGAAGTACTCAGATCTTGTACTTGAGTAAAAGTAGAAGTACTCAGATCTTGTACTTGAGTAAAAGTAGAAGTACTCAGATCTTGTACTTGAGTAAAAGTAGAAGTACTCAGATCTTCTACTTGATTAAAAGTAGAAGTACTCAGATCTTGTACTATAGTGAAAGTAGAAGTACTCAGATCTTGTACTTGAGTAAAAGTAGAAGTACTCAAATCTTGTACTTGAGTAAAAGTAGAAGTACTCAAATCTTGTACTAGAGTAAAAGTAGAAGTAGCCTACTCAGATCTTGTACTAGAGTAGAAGTACTCAGATCTTCTACTTCAGTAAAAGTAGAAGTACTCAGGTCTTGTACTTGAGTAAAAGTAGTAGTACCAGAATGTAGGAACAATCTTGCAATCAAAATGTTCCTCAAGTAAAAGTAGAAAAGTATTCTCATCAAAATATAGTGAAAGTAGCGACAGTAAAAGTAGTCATTGTGCAGATTGGTCCATTTCAGAATAATATATATGATATGTTTTATAATGATTGATCATGAAAGTGTTCTCAAAGCTGGTAAAGGTGCAGCTAGTTTGAATGACTCTGTATTCTGCAGGGTAGCTTGTGAATTTACTCCAGGTGGAACTAAAGTCTGATTTAACACTTGATTATATTTCACATCATTCATCCACATCTGTGAAGTCACTTAAGGGATTAAATACCATTTACCTCTGAACTGTAGAGGAGAAGAAGAACGAAGTAGCAAAACATTGAAATACTTAAATAAAGTACAAGTATCTCAAAATTGTACCCAAGTATAGTACTTGAGTTTATGAACTTACCACTGGCTATACAGATAGAAAGACTAAGCCTTGCACAGAGGCATGCTGAAAGCAAAATGCTCAACAGTGCTGCCAAAATTATAAACTGACTGCTACACAATTAAAATAAATGCTTTTATATACTTTTATTAGATGTGACTCTTTGGCATTTCTGTTATTAACACTGCTGCTTTAGTTGTTCTGACTGCTAAAATCCTCTGTAATTCCTCATTTTAAAGCCGATATTCCGTGGGGTAGGGGGGCTCGGATCCTTGTCACCTTTTTCATGCCTGATGAGTTTGCATCCCTGTGGATGAACGTTCCTCTTCCTGCCTGCGCTGCGCTGTGCCGTGTCAAAAATAGGATTCATCCTATATTTTAGAAATTCCTTGCGGCGAGGAGCTTCTGGGACGCTTCGAGCCGCGGCACAGCGGGTCTGGTGGAATAGCACCCATTGACTAGAGTGGCCGCGATCGCTAAAAACGCCGCAACGCAGCGCAGACGCTCCTGGTGGGATTAGGGGGTAAGCCACTCTTCAACACTACTTTGACGTTAGCTTGTCTACATAATCAATCATAGCAAATTTAAAGGTGGGGTAGGTAATTTTGGAGAACCCAGCTCGAGTGCGCTAGAATAAGAAAATACACCACCGGACAAAATCTGCGTCTTCCTTACAGAGCCCCTCCTCCAACACACACGAACGCGCACATGACCAATGAGGGCACGAGATAAGTTTGTGCACAGATGGAAGGCTGACAGGCAGGTAGGCCATCCAGTTATTTTAGCCGGGCCGGCTCAGATGATTGGTCGTGCTTTTTACAGCACTACGGCTTCCAGAGATGACATTTTATAATGGATTTTTTGTCAAAGAACTTAAGATATTCATTGCTATCGGGATGTTAAGAGCATTCCATGGAATATAACAAAAAGTGTATCTCGAGCCGGTTTCTCAAACGTACCTACCCCACCTTTAAATGTCCTTATCGATGCATAAAGTTACCTACCTAATAAAATATCTCTAACTTACAAGGTTGATGTTATTTTACCAACCTCAAACAGAAGCCGTTTGTTCTACAGTATTATCCCACTTAATGCTAGTGCTTAACACTTCTCTATTTCGTTTGAACTTGGAGGCTACTATTAGCATCGTTAGCACAGATGTCGCTACCACTTGCTTACTACATGCTAAACCAAGCCTTAACAATCATTAACGTTAGCTGACTAAAAACATAAGCAACACATAAATAAAGTACTCAAATTTCACTTACCGCAAAACCGCATTCATGCACCCTCTGTTTTAACCGCAAAGCGAGTCACAATAGTCGGTCAACAAGGTACCAGCACAACAAACATGGCAGAGTTCAAGTTATGTTCCCCGGAGGAGCTAGCAGAAAGCTTACAGCAGTACTGGACTACGACGGAGTATTAGGGGCCACACTTAGGAAAAAAAAAACAGAGATTTGGAGAATAAAGTCATAGTTACGAGAATAAAGTCATAATTACGAGATTAAAGTCGTAGTTTCATAAGTGACTTGAGAAGGAGACATGAGCGTCCTGCAATAAAATGAAGAATGTGGAGCATCTTGTGGGCAGTACTTTAGTTTAGGTTTCTCAAATAACGAAATACGGACTTGGAGGAGATTGTCTCCTTTCTGCAGGAGGAAATGGCTGGTTCTGGCCGACTACATTACATTACATTGCATTTAGCTGACGCTTTTATCGAAAGCGAATTACAATAAGTGCATTAGACCAACATGATACAAACTTGAAGAAAATAGAATCATATAAGTACATCAGGTTTCATAGAGCTAAAACATTTCAAGTGCTACTCAACTGCTTTAGATAAGCCAGTCCTTTGTTAGTATATAAGTCCTTTGTTAGCAATTCTTTGTTCGTAGTAATTCTATCGCTCGAAGTGGAGTCGAAAGAGATGAGTTTTCAGTCTGCGCCGGAAGATGTGTAAGCTTTCTGCTGTCCTGATTTCAATGGGGAGCTCATTCCGATTCCACTACAAGGCTATCGTTCGACTCCTTCTGGATCCAAACAAAGCCTTGATTACAAGTCTCATTGTTTCTTGTGAAACAACAAATCCCGTTTGAACAGCTCGTAGATGTAGCCTTGTAGTCGGCCAGAACCAGCCATTTCCTCCGGCAGAAAGGAGACAATCTCCTCCAAGTCCGTTTGGTTCTTTTTTCGAAATAATAGACATAGTTTCTTGCACAACCTTTTCAAAGTTTTCAAAATACTTATGATAATCTGATGCTGATGTGCCAAAAGATTAAGTATTTCGTTATTTGAGAAACCTAAACTAAAGTACTGCTTCACAAGATGCTCCACATTCCTCATTTTATTGCAGGACGCTCATGTCTCCTTCTCAAGTCACTTATGAAACTACCACTTTAATCTCGTAATATTACGACTTTATTCTCGTATTAATACGACTTTATTCTCGAAATCTCTCTGTTTTTTTTCCCTAAGTGTGGCCCTAATACTGGACAGACAAACAAATATAACTTAAACAAATTATAAATGGTTGTAACTCATCAATAAATGGGAATGTGTTTTACACTTTACAAGGCTCCCTTTTGGCAGTTATAAATGTTAGTAACTCATAAATAAATGGTCATAAAGAGATGCCAAAAAACATCAAGATGGAAGGGGGAGAATCAACTCAGTGAACAACAGATATAAGGATGCTGGCTGATGAAGAAGACGAAGTACGCTAGGTAGCCAAGATAACGCTTAGTCATCTTGCCAAATAGTGAGCCTGTGTTGATGTATGAAAACTGTTAGAACTGCTTTATAAATGGTTCTTCCATCCATCCATCCATCTCCTCCCGCTTATCCGTGGTCGGGTCGCGGGGGTAGCAGTTCCAGCAGAGAGCCCCAAACGTTCTTTTCCCTGGCGACATCAACCAGCTCTGACTGGGGGATCCCAAGGCGCTCCCAGGCCAGCGAAGAGATATCATCCCTCCACCTGGTCCTAGGTCTACCCCTTGGTCTCTTCCCAGCTAGACGTGCCTGGAACACCTCCCTAGGGAGGCGCCCAGGTGGCATCCTAACTAGGTGCCCGAACCACCTCAACTGGCTCCTTTCGACGCGAAGGAGGAGCGGTTCAACTTAATGATTCATAAAGTGTTTACAACCTAATTAATAACTTAATTATAAAAACTTTATGAATCATTTATAAGGGTAGTCTTATTGTAAAGTGGTACCCATTTATTTTATTGAAGCAGGCTGAAATGTTTCAACACTTAAGGAGTTTATTTTTCTTTGTAATATGTAATATTAGTGTCTGGGATTGGTCAAAATAGGTTCTCTTTCCCCTCTTAATGCTGTCCATGATCGGCATAATGATTGATTTATTGCAATGAAATAAGCCATCCTTTGAGCTTTATCTAAATGTGTTATATCTTTTTATCGCCGTGATGCAAAAAACATCCCATCTACAGAGTTGTTCAAACACTTGGATATTTGTATCTTTCTATAGAGTCATGCCAGCTGTTTGTATCCTCTATAGCAGGCATGGGCAACTTTGATGGTGGTGGGGGCCACATCATTGATGTACTGGCCACCAGGGGGCTGCAGATTCACTTGGAACACACACACACACACAAAAATTCCATGTGTTGTATGTCATTATTAACAAATATACTAAGTCTGACATCTTCATTGACATTTTACAATCAAAGGGAACATCCTCTAATAAGCTCACTAAACAAATATCAGTTCACAGAAATGTTATTTCATTTTTACAAGTGGCATGTTTGTATTGAACAGGTTATTAAACAGTGGAATACAACTATTTTAAACTATTGGAAAGCACGGAAAATGTGTGTGTATTGAGATTAACCATTAAGATGACATAAACATGAAGTCATGAACACTAACCCAGACAATAGTTGTCTAACTTGAACCTAAAACACTTGTAGCCAGTCTCTGCAACACAGACACCTGTCAGCCCGCACTCTGCTGTTCCTCAGCGCCACTCCCCCTCCCTCCCGCTGAAATTATGAATGAAAAGCGTAGTAATCATAGATAACACGGCAGGGTCCGGGACAGTTTGTTTTCATCTGATTTCAAATAAACAAAGTCTTGGTTTTAAGAATATTAAACTTGTTTTGCCAAATTCAGATGATAAATACAACTTTTAAGCTTGTAAAGGCATAATTACAAGAGGCAACTTAACGTCACAGCAGGCATAACAACAGCCGGTGTTTCTTGTGAGGGTTTCCCTGGGAAACAAACACAATACTGCGTCACAGATTATTTTGCGGTATTTGAAATCATGTACGGAGCTCGCGACGTAACTAGGAGTCTAGTGGACGGTATCAGAACTACAAGTAAAACAAATAAAAAATATATTTAAAAAACATTTTAAATTTTTTTTTTGATTAATTACGTTGTTTATAAATTAATCTGAGGGCCGCAAAAAGAGGAGGTGGGGGCCCCATGCGGCCCGCGGGCCGCCATTTGCCCATCCCTGCTCTATAGTGAGCTAATCAACTGTTTCAAGCTAGGTATTTATGACACAGAAATGAGAGGGGTATCAACTAAACCCTTTGCAAAAACATTTTGTACTATTCCTTTGACCTTTAACGGTACCCATTTAAAATGCTGTGCTGATCCCTGGATTGTGCAACAGAAGTGACAAAAATACATAAATCATAAATCCTTTGAGATGTCAAGGTCAAAATAACCCCAAAAAAATATATTTTTCTGTGCACCTGGGTATGGATCACAGAGCGCCGCACTCTAATTGACATTTAGAGTCTCATTGGCACGCACTTTTAAATTCAGCGCGGGGTAACATGCCTCAGCCACTAAACATCTGGCATATTTCCGACTCAGCGAGACACAGACAAAATCCTCATTTGGGGTAATTTCCTTCATTGGTCGGGCCTCTGTCCTCTGAGTACGGGTGAATCGAGGATAGCTGAGTTCTTAATGGTGTGTGGAGCCCCCTGGATCCTCACGGCCATTCCAAAGCCCAAAGCGTGAATATTTAAAAACCCCGATATAAGACCTCAGAAGTCTCATCAAGGCAGCGCTGCAGATAGGGGACTCCACTTTGGCATACTCCCCCAGTGCCCTACGCGCCTCCCTGCCTTTCGATATCTCCAATGATGAGCCCTCATGGGTACATTGTTTCTTAAGGGGCATGGTCCTCCCTGATATGGTTGAGTTTAGCCCATTAGCAGTGCAGAATGGCATTAATATCTGACATAGCTCATTGTAATGGTGTCATTTCTGAGCACTGTAAGGACAAGGGCGTTTGCTAGAATGTTTTAAAGTACTAGCCCACGGGTGCTGCAGATGTCCCTAAGAAGCCCACCCATAGTCACATCACCAGAGGCCTGCATTTTACGATTTTGATACAGTCAACTGTCAGAAGAAAGCTTTAAATATTCTTACTTTCTAATACTTGTCCTTTCACTCTTGATTTCTCCTCCACTCGCTCTGTCTTAATCCCCCTCTTACTGCCTCCCTCTAGTTGAAATGTAGCTTTTTCCATCTATTTTTCCTCTCTTCTCACTTCCAGTTTTTTTCTTTTTTTCCTAGTCATTGCTGTCTCTCGCAGTCTATCCATTTGTTCATTCCACTTTACTATATCTTCAGCCCTGTGTGATAAAGTGATCACTCTAGATAGAAAGCTTATGTCTGAGCTGAGGCTGGATTGTCTTCTACAAGCATAAGCCCGACTGAGAAACATATTAAGGACTTAGGCTGCGGCCACACGAGGATGAATTTGGTCGTTTGCGTTACTGTTTAGTGTCATATAGACCGTTCGGCCACACGAGGACGACCGAATACGGCACTAAACGACTGAGGAAACGATAACGGGTCCCAAGGTGGATAGAACGGCATACGCAACTCTCTGGGGGGTCAAACGGCTCTGTGTGTGCGCCCTATCCGAACATTTTCACATCACTGATAGTGATTGCGCAATAGTCCCGCCTCTCCCCACCTCTTCTGCTCACCTCCGCTTACCCCGCGCCAGTGCTGAAGTGTTTCGCCACCAACAACAACAACAATGGCGGATCGCAGAGTTGCTATCGTGCTCCGGACGCTATTGACCATGCTACAGTTGTTTGTGCAACATCTACAGCAGATCCTCCATCAGCAAAACACACACTTCAAGTCAGATCATCACCCTTAGCTATTTTAATTACCTCTCAAACTCCCTAAACTAGTTATAAATATGTTTATTTTTACAGTCGGCCGGGTCACTGATTACTGGATGAGCTGCTGCATGAGACAGACACTGACGCTGTCCGAAGAGAGGAAGGAAAAAGAGAGGCTCCGTGTATTTTATCATTATATTATATAGAGTCGTTATTCATTTGTTTTAAAGCTCAATAAAGAACAAAGAAGACCTTTGACCGGCACTTTTATAATTTTGTCCGGAAGATTTTAACTTTAATACACGTTGACTGGTGAAAAACTCTGCCCGGTTCCCTCGGCCCCCACCGCGGAGAATAAACAGAAGGGCAACCATGACAACCATGCTTCTTCGCTGCTTTTGTGGAGGAAGTTACAGCGCCACGTACAGGCTCAGCATATGTACTGCAGCTTCTCCAGCGGTTGGAGCTAAACGGAGCGGTCTCGTGTGGGCAGACACTATCCGGATAACTATTGCGTGTGGACGGAAGCTTGTTTGCGTTTGTGTTAATCCTATGCGTTTAGCCGTTTTCGTCCTCGTGTGGCTGGGGCCTTAGACCATGATTTTGATAGGGGATGTCATTTACTCATTCTCTTGACCCAACAAACAATAATAATGCTATGTCAGACTTTTTGGATGTTTCACCCTGTACCTGCAATACGTGACTTTAGAGATCTTTTTTGTGTTAACTATATCAATTGTAATACTGACAATTAATACAGATATGGTACAAGAAAACCACATTAGTTGAAGTGGGAGGGCAGAAAGCATAGCTATTGAGGAAAAAGCCCTCCTGTAAGTCATCCAATTTCTATGTCAAGGACCTAATGGCATAGTAACTACAAACTTTATAAAAGACATGTTTCATAACATTTAGAAATAAAGATAGAAATATTTTATATAATAAACTCAACATAATAAAGTGGCCCTTATGTGCTTTTTGGGGTTTTCCATTCCCTGTAGTGTGTTTATAGGTGTTTGTGTGTGTAAATGGTATGCAAAGGCTAAAATCCTAAAGTTCCCTCCAGAGAGAATTTCTGCACGCTCCAAAGGGGGGGGCAGCAGCAGCTAGAATCTGCAGTTCTCTAACAGGGTTGAAATAGAGGGATATGAGGGATGTCTGAAATGCATGATCTGTTTGGTATTTTGAGCAAAACACACCACATGTTTTTTATATATTTGTATATATCTGAAACCCATAATATATGCCTAAAAATAGCATGATGGGAGACCTTTAAGAAAATAGATCGTAGAGAAAACATATCAATACAAATATATATATATATATATTTAGAAAAGTTTCAAGGTAGGATTTTAACTAATTTGGCATGATGTATGAAGAGGCAGAATTGATATCAATGCTAATGCGACTTGGAAAACCTATTTACACTTTATAATCATACTCCCAGTATATCTCAAGGCTTGAATATCACAGAAATACAAACTGCAGCCTGCTTTATGTAGATAAATTCGCAGCAGATAAACATCAGTCCTCATTATCTCAAAGTATTGCCTGTGTATCATGCCTTAAACACCCCCCCTTCTCCACTAGGCAGATACAGCGTCAGACAAGGAGCTGTGTGCGGCTCTGCGCATCAAGCTGGACAGGATGAAGGATGAGTGTGATAAGCTGGCAGCACAGCTGAGCACAAAAGACGAGGCACATGCACTTCTCCGCAGAAAGTACCAGCTACTCAAACAGGATCTGGATGACAAAGTAAGCCCCGCCTCCTGGTCTTTTCCTAACGTTATATCAGGTGACGTGAAACTTCCAATGAGTGAGTATCAGAAAGTTTGAAGTATTTGTGCTGATTCTAATTACTCGTGGCAGCTGAAGACCAAGGACGTTGAAATGAAAGATATCTAAATGGTTCGGCAAATTGTACAGACGTGAGTCATCCGCAGCGGTTATAGCGCTGTCAATCATTTTGACGGACATGTTCGTAGAAATTTCGTCATAATCTGTTAATACCCATCATTTTAATTTACATTTTTGAATGATAAAGTATGATTCATTTCGGGTTTTTTTTTGAAAAATTAATATACATACAGCACAATCTTATAGATATGCGTTTATAGCATGGAGAGAATGTGCAGACACTGATGTGACCTGTTCTAATAGAGTGCACATTGTTACCTTGAAGCCTTTTTTGATATCCCTTCCAAGCGCACTCAGACTTTTTTTAAAGATAGTGCAATACAATTAACCACGTTCTTTTTTTATATATTTATGAATGTCTACCATCAAGGACATAGCTTTCCTACCTTCCTTCTCTGCATGAAGATTTATTATATCTGCTTAGGCCACGTGATCATACAGACTTAAGTATGGTTCAAAAGGTGAAGTGCTTCCAGATCAGCACTATTTTTAAAGGGGATTTATCAATACGTCCTCAGGTGTTTTACAACAGCAGATGGAGTATTGAACCCCTGTTCACTTCTCTGACAGGCCCCTGATAAGTTGTATGGGGCTCTTTGGGGATCCATGTATTGATTGTAAATCGGGTGAATGAAGAAAAAGCGGCTCTTATTAATATAACATAGGCGGTTTATTATCCCAGAGACAGGGTAATGGTCCCCGGGTAGCACTGATCAGTTGGTTCCTGTGCCTCAGACTTATCGATCGCTGTGTCCTGCTGGGAAACTATTGACAGTGAGGGCGAGGGAAGGAAAGTTAACTAGGTTTCTTTGTGAAGGAGTACACTGAATGGCCCAAGGGTTATCTGTTTTTATCTGTGTATACAGTGGTGAAATGTAAACACATTTCTGTAGGCTGTCCCGGAGGTTAGCATTCTAAGGGCTCGCTCAATAAAAAGCAATGTCATTTGTCCATTGGATTTTGGAATAATTGCAGAAAATAAGATAAAATGTACTTTATTAATCCCAATTTGGGATTTTTTGTTGTTGCAGCAACATAAAACAAAACAAGGCATTGCGCATAATAACAAATTAAAAGAGTAGACATTTGTGGCAAAACAAAT
Source organism: Pseudochaenichthys georgianus (assembly GCF_902827115.2). Taxonomy (NCBI): domain Eukaryota; kingdom Metazoa; phylum Chordata; class Actinopteri; order Perciformes; family Channichthyidae; genus Pseudochaenichthys; species Pseudochaenichthys georgianus. The sequence goes on from NC_047526.1 coordinate 11,603,519, forward strand.
GTTTATGAAAGTGAGCAGCAGGATCATCTCCAGGTATTAACACCACTTTTATAATGGTTGAAGAGTAAATGCAATTGCCAGTAGTAATAAGCCGACGTTAGGGTAGAACAGAACTACATCACGGTTTCATGACTTCATGTCACTACCGCTAAGCTAAAGGCGGTTCATCATTTGGCGTGATGACGTTTAGAATTCTCATTTAGTCACTTGTTTCTGGGTATATGACTCATTCCTGCACCATCCTTTTAATCCTTTAATCTTACATCTACTGGAATTGATCTTCTAATAATCAAACCTGGATTTTTCAAAGTGATCTTCAAAAAAATCAACTGCAATACTTCTGTCTTGTAAGATTCAGATGACAGAACTCCTGACGGCGGTTGCACATGTTCACCCACAATACCCCACTCGGCTCTCTCTCGCCCCCTAACACAGGTCAGGTCGGGTGAGCGGAGGCGCGCTTCAGAGTCGGAGCGTGTTAGGCTGGAGGAGAAGGTGTTGCTGATGGAAGCAGAGCAAGAGGCAGTCCTTACCTGCATGGGTGAGGAACTGGATGCAGCCTGTCGCAGCCTGGCTAGGAACGGTGAAGACAAACTACAGGTCATTTATTTTATTACATTGTATTTAATTACCTCGAGTTTGTTTAAAGCTGCAATTAGCAATTTCAGCCACTGCAGGGCTTCAAAAGTACCATATTGACTTGCCGTTTAGCTCCAATAGTCCACAAACTCATTAGAAAACTCAGGTGCTTACTTCATTATTTGTCCGGTCATGCTACGCCAGTTCATTTGTATTCAGTGTGGCTGGAGAAGCGGGACAGTGTGGTAAAGGTGCTGCAGTTTGGTACTATGTGCAACTCTTTTACATGCAGTCATTTCATACAATGTTAAAGTCAATATCCAGTGTCATATGGCATTTCAATTCATGTGGACAGTTTGAGATGAATAAGATGAAGCAAAGATAATAGACAAAAGAGATAACAGTCTAAAGTACGTTGTCAGGTGTGTAGTTGTTAAAAAAATAATAATTATTTGTATGTTCAGCACACACAGCCATATTTTGATTTAAGAGTTAAAGTTAAAAACATATCCCTTAAAATGTACGTCATTATTATTAATTTGCAGTGTATATTTTGAATGTATCCTTTGGTCTATTAAACATCAAAGAAAAGTAAATATATTTCCATTTTAACTTTAAATATCTTGTTTTGGGCAGTCAAAACCCCAAAATTAAATCACTTAAAGGTGGGGTAGGTAAGTTTGAGAAACCGGCTCGAGATACACTTTTTGTTATATTCCATGGAATGCTCTTAACATCCCGATAGCAATGAATATCTTAAGTGCTTTGACAAAAAATCCATGACAACATTTCATCTGTGGAAGCCGTAGTCTACTGTAAAAAGCACGACCAATCATCTGAGCCGGCCCGGCTAAAGTAACTGGATGGCCTACCTGCCTGTCAGCCTTCCATCTGTGCACAAACTTACCTCGTGCCCTCATTGGTCATGTGCGCGTTCGTGTGTGTTGGAGGAGGGGCTCTGTAAGGAAGTGGCAGATTTTTTACGGTTGTGTATTTTCAAATTCTAGCGCACTCGAGCTGGTTCCTCCAAAATTACCTACCCCACTTTTAAATGTCCCACAATGTAAGAAAATAAAATATAGCAAATTATTTATGAGAACGATCACATTTGAATACTTTTTTATGGAAAATTATGATAATCAATCTGAATATGATCATCTAATCTCATCAGCTCTATATGACTATATGATGCATACACCCTACCTCATCAAGGCCCACTTATCTTGCACAAACTGCACATGCTGGGATGAAGGCTGTGTGGTGGATTGCACTCAATCTGAAATTCTTCCATCTCTTATTGATTGAAAGATGTTTGTTCCTTAATAGGGTGAATGTGTTAGAATCAGATAGAGTAGAGGTGCACTGATTGCAATTTTCATGTCTGATTACAATGTTTTTAGTCTGTCATGCTTATGCATTTTTTTTCTTTCTGAATACTCTTAATTGACAGTTTACACAAACTTTGTTATACATTTCCTCATGAAAAAATAAGTTACATTTTTTCTTCATATTAAAAAGGGACAGTACCTTTTTCTCCCTAAGGTTAATCCGCCAGTCTATTTTCTGTGTGTGGCTTTAAGGTACTCTCTGTGTTGCATTGTGCGTTACATAAAACCATCAGGTAGGTACATTTGACGGTAACACATTGGATATACAAGACTGATTGGCCGCTGTGGCTCAGGAGGTAGCTCTGTTGTCAACCAATCCGAAGGTCTGTGGTCCTTGGGGCAACACACTTCAGCCCAAAAAGCCCCCGGTGGCAAGGGCCAACGGTATGTGAGTGTATGTTAGTTGCCCTTAGAACCTTGTATTAGAGTCCCTGCCATAATGTGTGTGAATGGGAGAATGCTGTACTATGTATGTATGTATGTATGTATGTATGTATGTATGTATGTATGTATGTATGTATGTATGTATGTATGTATGTATAAGTGCAGTCCATTAACTGTGCATCAGTGCATCTCTAGGTGAAGGGTTTTTGTGGGATAGTTTATGTAATTTATGAGTGTTTTTATGTTTCTGCGTGTATGAACTGGGCAAAGTGCACCATAGCATTTGCTATCCAATGTAAGAAAGGTTGTGCTATTTCTTCAAGTTGAATTGACCAATCAATTACAGCTATATATATATTCTAATCACAGGGTAAGGTATGTTTTCCTCCCCCTGTGCTTTCAGTGGCTCCTTAAATGCTTTCCCCTTTCCTGTAGTGCATAATATAGGTTCTGTGCATGTAAATGGTCTGCAAAGGCTAAAATCTTAAAGTCCCCTCAAGAGGGAGTTTCTCTACCACCCACCCCCACCTGAAACACCTCCACATTGTGACTAAATAACACCAAGCTTCTATTGGTCAGCACTCCAACAGGTTGTACGTGATAGGCTAAGGGGCGGGACATCTCTAAGCGGTTGACCAATCTCAACAGAGCCGGCCAGCTAACCAATCAGAGCAGAGTGGGCTCTGGTTTCAGACAGAGGGTGAAAAGAGGTGCTGCTGCACAGGCAGTATGAGAAACATAATGCACCTTTTGAACATTAAAGCATGTAAACATGTCACAGTAGAGGGTACAAATATGAAGCTGAACATGACCATGGCCAGGGCCCATGACCATGGCCATGGCCATGACCCATGACCCCAACCCATGACCATGGCCCCTTTAATGGGGCAAAAAGCCATGTAAAAAAGTATTCTTATCCGATTGTTATTGTATTTTGTAGATTAAATCGATGTGAGATAATACAAATGACACATCAAAGCCAATTATGCCCAGTAAAGTTTCTACATTACTTCTGACAAATGCTAATATTTGACGCATATTGCCGACAGGAAATACCCACACACTAATAGACACATGGTTCACACTCTCTCCTCCCTACAAGCTTGCAGCTAGTTTTACTCTGCTGCCCCAAGCTAATGAACCCAGCCTGCTCTTATCTGCTCGTATAGATTTCACTATCGGGCCCGCAGTGCTGCAGCCAGAGCTGCCAGCCAATGCCTCGCCTCATCTGTAATCTGTCATGTTGGGAAGAAGTCAAACTCAGGAGTGATTGGCCTAATGAGGGGAATCATTAACAGTTAAGGGGTATATTAGGTTTCAGTTACCTCATGATACCTATCTTCCTTCTCTTAAGAGGCACTAATGCAAGAAGTTGTAAGACAGTGTAGTGAAGTTAATACTTAATAGGGTAGTACGCTGTCATAAAGGCCTGGGTGAATGGCCAAAGTCTTCGTAAAATATATACATATCTCATAATATAGGTAACATTATATCACGTTAACTGTATATATTACCATGGATTCTTTTATAAATGTAATTTAAGAAATGGTTTAAAACAAACATACATTACTTCATCGCGTGAAGTTCTTTTCTTTTGTCTGCTTCACATGACACAATGCTTGAGTTAAAATACTGACAAGTGTACCATTCCCAAGAACAATCCATTTCAAGTGTTACAGGTTTAAAGGTTACCATGTGCATAGAATGACTCCACTTTTTGCTTCTCTCTAAACTTTGCCATCTTTGCCATTTTCTCAGCAGTAGGGAAGCAAACCAACTGTAATCAAAGACACACAGTAGTAGTCGCACTCTGAAGTAGACATATACACCACACAGTCACACATTTAAATGAGCAGTGGCAGACATTTGGATTTCACGGCGGTGCTGCTGAGAAAATAGTGTAATTCCTCTCTTCAACCCCACAGACAGCACTTTAAACTCCCAGCCTACTTGTTCAGTTTCTCCGCCTTGTTGTCTGCCACTGAGCGCAGCTGCCTTTGATGGTTGGTGAAAACAGGAGAAAATAAATATGGAGAAGCATATACTCATGTTTTAACCTCCGACACATTCACACGCTCTGCCATGCCGGTGTACACTCCCTGAGATGGGGGACCTCTGCCGTGGAAACAACTTGGGAAATTCATTTTGCTTGGATCTTGGTTTTGAATGGCAGCATGAAAAAGTTGCCTGACACCTCTGCTGTGATATGTTCAGGGTCAAAGAAGTCCTGCTGTGTGCTTTCCATGTGTGTTGATCACGCGTAAACACCTTGCCATAAGCGTGCACCTGGGGAAATGATACAAACTGTTGTACTTTTTGTTGACTGTGTGTGATTTAGTACATGGGAATGTGTGTTTGTTGGAGCTGTTTACCTTTATGTAGTAGCATGGGAGTTATGCGTCTGCTCTTGTCTCTTTGTATGTTAGCAGGGTGGCAGGAAGTCTCTTGCAAATGTATTTGAAACTAAAGATTTGTCGTTGGGCAAAGATCAATTATTTACTTTTTTTATTTTAGCTCTTTTATGAACACCACATTCGTGTTTTTTGAGCCATCAGTAAACATTGGACATAATAAACCTTCCATTACTGACGGAATTGAAGAAGTGGAGCATCAGAAAGTTTTTTTCAGATAAAGCTGCCACTTTAGGATGACCTGGAAGTCCATTGGTAAATACACACATCATCTAACCGCAATGTGTTTTCTTGTCATATCCATGGTAACCCATGTTTGTTTCTGTTTCGACATTATTAATATATAGTAACGATGACCTGCTCCTTCGGTCGGTGCATTGGTTAAAGTGCAACCATAAGGACACCTGAACAGACCTGATTGTGTACATGCGGTTACGCTAATAAACTACAAAGCCTAAAAGTACGATTGGATTATAAATATTCCATGTGTTCATCTCCTCATGTAACACAAACAGGGTTTTTTGGGTTGTTTTTTTACCACGGTTTTGTACATATTTGATCTTATTTGTGTCGATGCCTCTTCATTGCCTTTTTATCTGCTGTTATAAAAAGGTTCGATGAAAAAACTAGGAATTAAATAAGATGGCTAGAGTCACCAAAAATGTATCCTTAGGTGCTTTTATTAACACCAACATGCTTTAAAAACACAAAGTAACAAGGATTGTACAGGAATAAATCAAAACCCTCCTATATACATACAGGTCGAGGACACATAACTGGTACCTCTCTGCTCTACAGCCACAGTCAGACTCCCCCAAAACACTTGTGGCCAGGGTTTTATACATGTTAAGCCCCTCCCCATAGGATAATCCACTATTTGTACCCCTAACCAATGTCATTCTAATCTACAAACACATTCACAATGCAAGACAAATTACCCAAACACACCACATCAAAATAGGTCAACATATTATCTCTTTGACCACAGAAGCCCCAAACAATAACATTGTTATACTTGCAAGAAAAGTGCCACCCGCGCCCATGCACTACATGGTATGCTCCAATTGCGCACAGGTGTTCCCACTGATTGCGCCTCTACCTAAGGCCGCTTCTTTCTGTGGCTCTGTTTGGCCTTCACAACCTTGAAGGAGAGGGTAAGCAGGTTACTTGCAAAAAGACTTCCAATGAATTAGTTTTGAACAAACAATGACTTGGGTTTTATTTTATCAAATGTGTGTAACCCTCAGTGCGCCTTTTACCATGCCCCTATGCCAACTGTGATGAAGGCTTCTTCTTCACATTACCACCCTCCTCTCCTACATCAACGATGTTTGGCAGCCTTGACAGGTAGTCTGCGGTGACGTTTTCCTTGCCTGCTTTGTGCCACACACAGAACTTGAATGGTTGTAGTTCAAGATACCATCTAGTCACCCTGGCGTTCCGGTCCTTCATGGTCTGAATCCACGTCAAGGCTCTATGGTCCGTCTGTAGGTCGAATTCCCTCCCGAGTAGGTAGTACCTTAGGCTGTCCAATGCCCACTTGATTGCCAGACACTCCTTCTCGATGGTGGAGTACCGGGTTTCACGGGGCAGAAGTTTCCTGCTGAGATACAACACTGGACGTTCCTCTCCTGGTTCTCCCTGAGCCAGCACTGCACCGATGCCCACTCCAGAGGCATCCACCTGAACCAGGAAGCGTCTTTTGAAGTCAGGACTCTGCAGTACCGGAGACGAGCACAGTTTTTTCTTCAACTCCTGGAAAGCCCTTTCACACTCCTCATTCCATTCCACAGGATTCCGAGCAGCCTTGCACGTGAGGTTGGTCAATGGAACTGCTAGAGTGGCAAACTGAGGAATGAAACGTCGATACCATCCAACCAGGCCAAGAAAGGACCGTACTTGTTTCTTGGTACGAGGTCTCGGACTGTTCAGGACGGCCTCAACTTTGTCCACCTGTGGCCTGACTTCACCGTTCCCCAGCTGATACCCAAGGTAACGAGTCTCCTGCTTAGCCCACTCACATTTCTGTAGATTGAGTGTGAGTCCTGCGGCATGGATTGCACCTAGGACCCGACGAAGGTGATCGAGATGTTCCTCCCAGGTCCTGCTGTAAATGACCACGTCATCCAGGTAGGCAGCACTGCAGTCCTCGCACCCCAGAAGAACTTTGTCCATTAACCTCTGGAAGGTTGCTGGCGCACCATGTAGACCAAACGGCATCACAGTAAACTGGAAGAGGCCTAGTGGGCTTCTGAACGCGGTGAGGTGCCGGGACTGGCTTTCCAAGGGGACCTGCCAATACCCCTTGCAGAGGTCCAAGGTAGTGATGTAGTTGGCTCGACCAATCCTCTCCAGCAGGTCCTCAATCCGGGGCATTGGGTAGGCATCAAAGAAGGAGATGGCATTCAGCTTCCTGAAGTCAATGCAAATGCGGAGAGAGCCATCCTTCTTGGGTACAATGACAATAGGGCTACTACACTCACTGGTTGATGGTTCAATTACTCCCAGCTCGAGCATCAAGCGGATTTCTTCCTTCAACGCCTCCACTAAACGTTCCGGTACTCTGTAGCATGCCTGCCGAACTGTGTTCTGCCCCGGTTTTACTCGGATTACATGCTGCAACACACCTGTCCGGCCTGGTTTCTGTGTGAACAAGTGGGGAAGGGTATCAAAAATAACTTGCAAGTCAACTGGCTTCTTACCATCCAGGTGGGAGAGATCGACCTTCGCTGGCTGCTGATTCCAGGCACCAACTACCCCTTCGGAGTCATCCTCTTCAACCACCCTGCGGGCCAGTAGTGAGGTGATGGGAGGAGGGCTGCTTCTTTCCTCCCATGCTTTAAGGAGATTGACATGATAAGTCTGCTTTTTTTTTCTTTTCTCCGGGTGCAAGATCTCATAAGTCGTAGGCCCCATCTTCCTTAACACTTCAAACGGTCCCTGCCATTTGGCCAGTAGCTTGCTAGAGGAAGAAGGCAAGAGTAACAAAATCTTTTGACCTGGTTTGAACTCACGGTTGCGTGCTTGCTGGTCGTACCATCGTTTTTGAGTCTTCTGGGCATCCATTAGATTGAGCCTGGCCTCCTCTCGGTACTGATCCAACCTGTCCCTGATCTGGAGGACATACTGCAAAATACCCTGCCCTTCTGCCTTTTTGTCTGTTACCTTTTCCTCCCAGTTACGTTTCAACAGATCCAAGGGCCCTTGGACTGGCCAGCCGTAGAGTAGCTCGAACGGGGAAAATCCGGTGGACGCTTGAGGCACTTCCCTGTAGGCAAAGAGTAGAAAGGGTAACCACTTATCCCAGTCTTTTCCAGTATCAGATACGAACTTCTTTAGCATCCTCTTGAGGGTTTGGTTAAACCTTTCAACAAGTCCGTCAGTCTCTGGGTGGTAAGGAGTCGTCTTGATAGCTTTTATCCCCAACTCCTTATGCAGTTGACCCATCAGGCGTGATGTGAAGTTAGTTCCCTGGTCCGTCAGAATTTCCTCAGGGATTCCTACACGAGAAAACAGCTGAACAAGAGCACTGATCAACTTTGGGGTGGTTATAGACCGGAGAGGAAAAGCTTCAGGAAACCGAGTAGCATAGTCACATACCACAAGAATGTACTGGTATCCTGTTGAGCTTTTTTCCAGGGGCCCCACAATGTCCATGGCAATCCGCCTGAATGGGGTTGTTATCACCGGCATGGTTTGGAGGGGTGCTCGGTTTGATTTGCGGAGAGGACAAGTTTTCTGACACTCTGGGCATGTTTTACAATATTTCTGCACATCAGTGTACATTGAAGGCCAAAAGAACCTAGAGGCAAGTCTGAGATAAGTCTTATAGTGACCTAGATGTCCTGCCCATGGAAGTGTGTGTGCAAGGTGTAGTACTAGGGATCTACAGCTACCTGGCACAACTAATCTCCTGCCGTCTTGCTCTTCCCCCTCATAAAGCAGGTCATTGTGGAGAAAGTATGCTGCACCACCTACTAGAGCGGTTTGATTGGCGGAGTTTAACACCTTGGTTAGCAAAGACTTTAACAAGGGATCAGACTGTTGCAACATGGTCATATTCTCTGGTATTTCCCACTTCTGACACCATATGTTATAAAAAGGTTCGATGAAAAAACTAGGAATTAAATAAGATGGCTAGAGTCACCAAAAATGTATCCTTAGGTGCTTTTATTAACACCAACATGCTTTAAAAACACAAAGTAACAAGGATTGTACAGGAATAAATCAAAACCCTCCTATATACATACAGGTCGAGGACACATAACTGGTACCTCTCTGCTCTACAGCCACAGTCAGACTCCCCCAAAACACTTGTGGCCAGGGTTTTATACATGTTAAGCCCCTCCCCATAGGATAATCCACTATTTATACCCCTAACCAATGTCATTCTAATCTACAAACACATTCACAATGCAAGACAAATTACCCAAACACACCACATCAAAATAGGTCAACATATTATCTCTTTGACCACAGAAGCCCCAAACAATAACATTGTTATACTTGCAAGAAAAGTGCCACCCGCGCCCATGCACTACATGGTATGCTCCAATTGCGCACAGGTGTTCCCACTGATTGCGCCTCTACCTAAGGCCGCTTCTTTCTGTGGCTCTGTTTGGCCTTCACAACCTTGAAGGAGAGGGTAAGCAGGTTACTTGCAAAAAGACTTCCAATGAATTAGTTTTGAACAAACAATGACTTGGGTTTTAATTTATCAAATGTGTGTAACCCTCAGTGCGCCTTTTACCATGCCCCTATGCCAACTGTGATGAAGGCTTCTTCTTCACAGACATTATTAATATATAGTAACGATGACCTGCTCCTTCGGTCGGTGCATTGGTTAAAGTGCAACCATAAGGACACCTGAACAGACCTGATTGTGTACATGCGGTTACGCTAATAAACTACAAAGCCTAAAAGTACGATTGGATTATAAATATTCCATGTGTTCATCTCCTCATGTAACACAAACAGGGTTTTTTGGGTTGTTTTTTTACCACGGTTTTGTACATATTTGATCTTATTTGTGTCGATGCCTCTTCATTGCCTTTTTATCTGCACTTTCCATTTCTGTTAACAAGGCAAATATCCCAGCATCGGGACACAGGGATTTCTTATTCGATTCTAAGTGTACTATTTGTTAACCCTAAACATTTTAAATGTAGCATAGTGTGTTGTGCTCTGAACAAAGTGCCATCTAGTGTGTGTGTGTGTGTGTGTGTGTGTGTGTGTGTGTGTGTGTGTGTGTGTGTGTGTGTGTGTGTGTGTGTGTGTGTGTGTGTTGTGTGCTCTGAACAAAGTGTGTGTGTGTGTGTGTGTGTGTGTGTGTGTGTGTGTGTGTGTACAGAGACAACAATATACAGTAGATTTGGTTTACAGCAAGTCGCAGTTTTCACCTCATATCTTTCTCTTTTTCTCTCACTCCCTCATTCCAAACTCATACACAATCTTACATATTATACCTCCTTATACCTTGTGTGTGTGTGAGTGATTGTGTGTGAGAATGAGACAGGAGTAAGTGTGCTCATGTCGTTTTGCATTTGTGCTGTTTCATGTGTCTTTGAGGTAAACGGATGTATGATCTTGACCCTGCTTGACCTCGATGTTTTGAATTGTTTGAACTTCAAAGTC